>NC_068366.1:76137701-76402940 GCF_020536995.1 Dreissena polymorpha | reverse complement strand
CTGTAAGGTCCGCGCAATCACCAGACTTCTGTTTAGAGATTATTCAAACATAGCAACTAAGTTTTACGCTACGTTCGGTTTATAGAAACGCACTTACGCATTCAGAAAGCGTACGTAACTTAATACGTACGTATATTTTGTCCGTAAAGTTACGCCTTGTACCAGAAACGGCGCCCTGGTAGACATACCCAGTAGTAAATTTATAACCGAATATACTGAAAATATGAAAACTTAACAACTTTTTTTCAAGTAATGTGCTATACCAGTCTTGATATTTTAATCAATATAAACTAATAATTGTAAAGAATACTGTATTTTACAACTTTTCTTTTCTTCGTCGTCATGGTTTGACAGTCCCTTATAAGAAGCGAAAGCTTTTCTACGGAAACGGCCTCTACTACATTGTGAACATTTCGAAGGAACACATCCAAATATGCTGCTTTTAGTGGATCGTGGGTCTTTCTTACTGTATTCTTCACGAATATTTCTTATTGGTATGATAAATCATTACCATTTACAAACTAGGTGTCGATAAAAATGATTTTGTAATAACATTTTCTCATTTTCATGGTAAGCAGAATAAACAAATGAAGAATCTGAACTATTAGACTACACACCATAGCGATCAAAGTAGGTCAGGTGCTTTCTCATCGGTTCAGTGGCTTGCATTACTCGTCATTAAAACAAACGTCTGCAAACATTGAATAAACTAAAATGGAAGGCGGAGCAGATTTTTTAAATGTGAATAGATGATGCAAGAATGTGGTTTATTTGATTTTATATGGTGTTTACATGAGGGGGGGGGGGGGGGGGGGGGGCATTTATGATGACTTAAGAATAGTTGTCTTTTTTCCTTATCGTTCTGTCAATTTCGCTGAGAAAAAGGCTAAGTTGAAATAAAGAGTCTGTTAGTGTACAGCAGATTGTACTTGCCTGTCTGACAAAAATGTTTGACTGGTAACACCCAAACAGTGTCAACAAACCTATAATTGACCATTCCCAAAGTTAATTCAAGTCATTGTTTTGCAAAATTACATATCAATTTTGATGGAACTTACTTTTTTACCCTCAAAAAGTGCAATTATTAGAATGAGAGCTATCTTTAACATAGTCTATTATTGTAAAGGTTGGTAAGGAGTTTATCTGTGGGGGGTTCGTGTCAATAAGGCAGTTCACTATTTAGACGTTTTGACCAAATTCACTTTTTTGTAATTAAACAATAAATAGTTTTAAAAATCATACTAGTATAAACCACAATTATACTGATAATTTGCCCATGCACTGCAGTATGCATCCCACGTTATATAGTCATATAAACCCTCAGGGACCCATCATACCAGAAAATATGTATCCAGTTGTCAAAAGTGTATATAGAATAAATTATACTCATTTTGTAACGAAACAACTTTTTGTCTCTTGTCAGAAAAGCCTAGATAATCCAGTCTGAGGCATCATTATATTATTTGATACAGTCAGAAAACCTAGCTAGATAATCCAGTCTGAGGCATCATTATATTATTTGATCAAAAGTGTGTGAAATTCTGATTTTTAAGCACAAGCCTGAATTCTCCTACTTAAAGAGAAAACATTCACACTAGCCCGACCCTACAAATGTTTAAATATTCAGAAGCCCGGATCAGATTTTAGTAGACAAAATGCTTTCGTGCTTATTTTAATTTTTAAACTGATACAATCCGTCGACTGGATCATTGGTACTTGGAAACAGAGTTTTTCCTGTGACATACAGTTTTGGAAGATGTGTGTCCAAAGGACGCATAAGTTTAATATTCTAAAATTGATTTATTTTTAACTGTCTCAGTCTGATTCAATTTTGTTTACATCCATCACTTTCTGCTTGCCAGCTTCCATAAACATAAGAAAACACAATATTAAATGTATAGAATTGTAACAGGTATAAATACGTCAATGATGCAGTTGAATGTTCAACTGATGACTGCCTTAATTTGTGTCATCGATTGTTAAGTAAAGAACATTAAGAACAAAAACTCAATTTTATTTTTAAAAGATGTAAATCTCACTGGGCACTTAGACTTAAGAGAGTTTAGAATTTGTCATTTTCCGACATGTGAATTCACTGTTCTTCCAGCAGTAATTAAACACAAAATTCCAAGAAATAAATCCTTCGCTTTAAAACCTCCTTGAAAATGTGGTTTACATCAAATTGAATTTGGTAATTTTGATAAAACATTCTTTGATACAATCAGGTTTGGGCCAAAATAAGGTCCCACATTTATCTGCAATCAGCACTGTGTAAATGTTTGTTGGTTTAATGTGATTTTTATATACCCAGGGGGGAATTAGGGGGAATACAAGAAGCAGAGATGGCACAGATGGCCCCAGTTTCCACTTCAGTCGGGAAGCGCGCGGTTAAGGTAATGGTGCTCTTAACCTTTGCAATTTCTTTGGTAGCATTCTGTCAATCAGTGCCCGATCTCAACCAACTTATTCTGAAGCACAGAGGAAACTAATTATTGTAAAAGTAATTTGGTGGAGTTATTCCTCTTATTGACATGGCAACTGGGCACCAAATTTAAACATTCTGCTTCTCCAAACCTTGTGACTGGATTTCATAAACTTTTTATAATAATTGTTCCTTTATTGACTGTCTATCAAGTTTGTAAAAATCATTATGGTATCTAAAAAAACATTGCCGCCCAGGGTTCTGAGTCTACTTTCATTATATGCCATAAAGAAATACTTTAAAAATCTTCTCTGAAAACTGTGGTCATATTTTAGTAATAATTGGCAGAAAGTATGTTGCGTAACACTGCTAATGTGGTAATATATAAAAATACATGAACCTCAAGGGGTGGGGGGCCTTTTTACCTACATGATTTATATGGAAAATTAAAAAAAATCGGGATCTAAATTGAAACATGGGAAAACTTAAAAAAAAATCATATCAGGTGAGCGACCAAGGGCCCTCTGAGCCCTCTTGCTTGTTGAAACAATTGTCCCTATGTTATATTTGGAGCCTACCCATCTACCCATTTAGCAAATAGGGGGTTTTTATACAAAGGACTATAATAATGGTGTATTTTGAGGTGTATTTAATTGCAAATAGTGGGGACCTTGATCAGAGGGCATTTAGGGAAGCCCTCTGTTTAGAGGCCTGTCTGATAGGGTAAACACTGTTTGCTTGTTTCATATATATGGTATCATGGTACTGTGGATTAAGGTTTTCTCATGAGTCATTTGCTCAAAGACATCACAGGTAGCCACATGAAACTTGGAACTTGCAAATATATTTATACATGTATGTATATTCACTATTTCATGGGTAGTCCGCACTGGCGTGGCTCACAACCCTGCGACCTTTATTTATCAATTCCCCTTGTTTTGATTTTGAAAATATAAAGTGATTACAAAATCTCTATGTTTTTTCTTTGAATAATGAGCTTTGGGGTTGTACGAATTCACAATAAATAACATTATGATCTATCAGTTTGCTCTTGGAAAAAGAAAAATCAATGCCTTTTTCTTAAATGCAATGGCTAATGCCCCTTAGTATGTTTCCTTCTTATGTAGCCTGTATAACTAGAATTTCATGATTGATCACACATGTGTCTCATACTTTATCATTTTTATGCCCCTTCGAAGAAGAGGGGGTGTATTGCTTTGCTCATGTCGGTCGGTCGGTCTGTCTGTCGGTCGGTCCGTCCACCAGGTGGTTTCCGGATGATAACTCAAGAACGCTTGGGCCTAGGATCATGAAACTTCATAGGTACATTGATCATGACTCGCAGATGACCCCTATTGATTTTGAGGTCACTAGGTCAAAGGTCAAGGTCACGGTGACCCTAAATAGTTAAATGGTTTTTGGATGATAACTCAAGAACGCATACGCGACCAACAGGGCGAACTCTGAACAATATAACTGAAGCAACTGGCAACTGGTCTGTAATCCTAATTTTGAATGTCAATCTATGTCACATTGGTGCAAAACAGGTAATCAGGTTAAGTCGTCTACCATTGATGTACATTGACCTTAAAAGGGTTCATGATCATCATCTTTTATTATTATAATTTTTAACGAGTTGTTGAGGTGTTAAGTTGTTCATGACTTAAGGACTTAAGCAACTTCCATAAATCATAATTTGTGTGTGTGGTAATCAAGTGGAGTAGGAATGATGGCATTTTCAGGTTAATTTCACTAATACTTAAGATTCGCATCTGCTTTAAATGAGACATGGCGTAGTATTTGTTCAAGTTCAAGTTCAATGAATGTCAAGACGCATATTATTTCAAATCATGTCTCATATTATAATATAACAAGTGCTTTCCTATTCGAATGTAGCTTCAGAATGACAGCCTGCATCAAACTGAATGGGGAAATCTGATTCAAGATGTCAACAAAGCTATTGAGCATAACTACAAAAGAGTCGCAAGTAAGTAAACAGAATAATCTAGCTTACATATATGTTTTAGAACACCTGAGCGAATGCGCTCCTTAGAACGTTGTGGTCAACTATTGTCGTGGTTCGTCGAGCGTCGTGCGGTGTGCGTCGGCAACATTAGCATGTTTACATTAAAGAGACCACGTGTATTCCTGAATATACATGGAACCGCCTCAGGATTTTTGTTCGGATGATATATCGGCGGACTTTGGAAACTGGGCTTCTTGAAATCAAGCTAAAGTTGAGTAGGTCAAGTTAAAAAACACAACTTGTTAACACCCTGAAGGTAAAAATAATTGATTAATAATCGTAAAACTCGTCAGAACATGTGTTAATCTGATATATAAGTTTAATTTGAAAATGTTCCGGTCCCTTTGGAAAACATTGCGGGGAAGGAGTTTACTTTTTAAGAGTTTGGTGAAGCTTTTTAAATACTAAAGTAATGCTTTACTGTTCAACTAAAATTAGCTGCAATGAACCTTTCAAAGATCATTGGTTCTAATAAAAGAAATAAAAAAAACATGGCTGCCGGGGGCGGGGCATGTTTCCTCATATGGCCATATTTAGAACTTTTTAACAAAAAAAAAGAAATCAAAATGATGGTCAAATTATCATGAAACTTGCTTAGAATATTGTTCAAATAAATATTCTGGCACGCGGAAAACATGGTCCTCAATGGCAGGGGCATATTTCCTGAAATGGATTCCGTGAAACTTGTTTTACACTTTTAAAGTCACTTTTCAGTCCAATCTGCCCACAACTTTTTCAGAATATTTGTTCAGTTGATGTAGTGGCCAAGTTCCCGAGAAGTAAGAATATACCCAACAATTTTCGACTACTTATTTTGTTTCACGGTATTGTTAACTAAATAGGTGCATTATTCTTACAAACAGCATGTATTTCAAATGATGTTATTAACATGTTATGGCTTTGGTTTTTGGTAATTCTCTTACAAGTTAAAACCACATACGTTTAATTTTGATCAGAAATTCAGCCTTTACAACAGGCAGTTTTGTCGTGATTGATGTCTCGTATACGTTTTGTATGGGATTTTTGTTTGTGTTGTTTAATACTGTTTAAACCTTTTTTATGATAATCGAATATTCGTTTGTCAATATTTGAATACATTCGAATATTCGATTCTTAAAACTTATGATTTTGACATCCGAACGTTCGACACTCTGAAGCAAAGTACTGGCCCTTATTGCCTCAGATACTACTGAAAATCGTATCCTATATTCATTTTGATAAGGGGATAGAGCATTCATTTTACAAAAGATAATTGATTATAATGCTCTTCATTTTCACTTTTTACTTTCTATTTTCATACGATATCAGTTCATTTTCGGTAAACATATTACAATAATTCTCATTTATTTTAATGCTATACTAAATTAATTGTATTCTTTTCTATACATAATATTAACGTGTTTTTCGCTCAATGTTTCGGAACTTAAACGATGTCAAAACTTTAATAAAACTTTGACGATATTAATTATATTCCTTCTGTGTACATAAATTGCATGGTGCCTTCGTCTTATCACTGGAGCGTGTGAAATTATTCCAAACACGCGAGGGTGACACTTAGTATAGAAGTTAGAGTCTTAATTGAAGATTATACTGTGAGTTAAAAAAGAACACTCTAAAGCCTAAATAAATTGATACTTGTTTTCAACCAAATTTGAATAGTTAATATTCGAGTAACTAAATTCTGATTCGACAATCATGTACTTAGTCTATGAATATAGAAATTAAAATTATTGGTCATTTGAAGGTAACGTAAGTCGGGATGTCTTTATTGTTTTATTTGAGAGACGCTGAACTATGAACAGCATGTCAAGAATCTTAGACAATAGATTAAACGCGATGTATAACGCCCGTGTAAAACTCCTACATAAAACCAAATGCAAACACTATACCTCTGAATACAACCTCATGTATTCCATTTATCACTTCGTAAATTGATGACTGCTGTTCTCCAGACGTACTATGGTGTAGAATATTGTAAAACGTTCGACCGCATGAGGTATGATGGAAGATCTCCAACTTGGGATAATCTGTCAACATTGACCTCATGGGTGATACCAGCTGTGAACTCCACGACCTCACCAACAGACTCTATGAAATAGCAATAGCATACGCGCTGGAAGTCAACAAGGAGACGCTGCAGATCGTGGTGAAAAACACAAACAACACCAGTGCAGTCATTAACATTAACGACACGAAGCTAGAAGAAATGGCAAGCTTCAAGTACTTGGGAGCAATCCTGTCCGATGAGGGTACCAGTACCGCTGAGGTCCGTATTGCCATGGTGACCATAGCGATAGCCAGACTAAGCAGGTTTGGACGAGAAATTCCATCAGCTTCCCCAACAAGTACATGCAATACAAGTTCCTCGTAGTCTCCAACCTACTGTACAGCTGCGAGACATGGGAACTTAACTTGGACACAGAACGCAGGATACACCATTTGAACACAAGTAATTACGAAGCCTGCTCCGCAATTAGTACGACCTAAACATGACAGCAGCATTTGTTGACCCACAAGAACCACTCATGGCGACAATCAAACGACTTAACCTTGCTTGGTTTTGACACGTCACCAGGCACGCCTCTCTGTGCAAGACTGTGATCCAGGGCACGCTAGATGAAGGTCGCCGTCAAGATGGACAATATGAAAGAGTGGAAGTCCCTCCCTACGAAGGAGCTACTACCAGCAGCCAACAACAGACCAGACCGGCGAAACATCTCTATGGCGTTGTCCATCGTTTTACCCAGACGTCAAGACCGGTCATGGGGATGATGATAATGATGTTGTCCAAACAATTCCTGATACACTAAAGTTGTCTTTACTGAACCAAAAATACAACTTTGCACTTTAACATTATAAAGAGTTTCGTTGCATTTAAAGCGGATATTCGAATATGAAATTTGGATTCGAATATTCAGTCGATTTTCGAATATTCGTTTCGTTTCAAGTGCTACATTTAATTAATTATAAGAATAAATTGGTCGCGCCTTTGTCATTCAGTAAATCTCCATTGATAACGTTTCATGTGAGCATATCGAGTTTTCCCATGTTTCTTTCAGTTCTTATTTTTGATGACGGTACATTTTAGAAACCATGGTTTCCTCTGTCAATCAGTTAACCCGCCTTTATGACGGTTGTTGCAAGAATATGTATGTATACATATACGCCTGATGAGTAGTATACATAACAATAAAACAATGTTAAATATGAGTTCCTCTATGAGCATACATATATCTGATTGGTAGAAAAAAATATTTGCAAATAATGTATTCCTATGAACATTTATTATCTTTTCAGATCTTTTCTGCAGGCTCATAGACCATTACCGCGACACTGTCAGCTGTGTTCCTCTGTCTTTAATGAGCTCCAGTCTCGATAAGCAAGTAAAAAACATATATGCCAGTCCAAAAATACACATAATGAAAATAGAGAATAATGGGAGACGCACAAAACAAGAGCAAATTTTTTCGTACAAAGATTGCTTTTACAGAGGTAATCATTTTTTGCAGACGAACATTTTTACAAGGCGAGCCGGGCAGTGGAAAAGCAACATTCGCTGCAAAGTTAGTTGACGATTGGTGTAACGAACATGCAACCTCGACGGAATCTACAAAAGAAAAAACGATGTTTGTTGACTTTGATACCCTTTAAAAAATTAAGTTTCTATTGTTTATCTCTTTGCGAGATTCAAGACATCAGAAGGACGTAATGCAGATGATAAAAACTCAACTTATTGATAAGATGTATGCGGAAGATGAACGTGAGGAAGCGAAGAAACTTTGCCTACACATCACGAAAAATGAAATGTGTCTCGTTATTCAAGACGGTCTGGATGAATGGCCTGGTGACGAGCCTTTACCTTCTATTACTGGAATTCCTAAGGAGAAGTGCATCGTATTAACAACTTCTCGACCATGGAAACTTGCGGATGAACGTATCAAAAATTCGCAAATTGATATTCTGTTATATTTAGATGGCATAAGTGATCCAACAGCGTTTAACGAAATAATATTGCGTTCCGACTTCCGCTTCCGGTGGTATCAAAACACAAAATAAGATGAAGTAAAATAATTTTTTTTTAGTGATCTGAGACATATTTTATGGTGAAATTGAATGGATAAATGTGTAGGATAAAGAGCAAAACGCAAGTATGACAATTAAGAAAACTACATCATAAAGACATTAGTAGTTTGTTTGACACTTTTTCCTCTACCGGTATAATGCGGCAGGTGGGGTATCGAATTCATTAAACAATATTTAGATTGGAAAACTGGTTTAGTACCTACCTACCAGTTTACAGTTAGTTCGTCACGCATGACTGAACAGTCTAATTGTCGAATTACCTACCAAACAACAGTGTGACAAGCAATTGAAATTCAGACAATAGGTACAATACGGTACACTACGATAGAAAATCAGTCGAGGGTGACCGAGCCAGCGCGTTGTTTTTCTTTTATCGTGATTGTAGTGATTAAAGTAAAAGTAAAATCACGCGGTTATGACTACAAATAATGAATAAAAGACCCCATTCATCAACAGCAAGTTAAAGTGCTTTAACAGACGATAGCCGTTTAGAACCACCAGTTTTTGAAACACCCGTAGCATGAAAGCAAAATAAGAGACATAATAAAAAGAAAAAGACCGACAAAGCTATATCAAACCAGAAAAGCCTGACTGATTTCATGACAAGTAAAGAAACGGAAATGCCAGCAGATCAATCGCAATCATCGATCGAAAAGCGCTTAAAAGAGATCAGCTCAAAATTGTCAAATGTACTAACAAAAGATGACAGCTTAATCATAAAAAATATCATAAGGGAAACGCTCGAAGAACTTAAAGAGAAACTTCTGGGCTCAGTGATGAAACGAATCGAAATAATCGAAGGGAATATGTTCGAACAAGCAAAAGAGGTCGAGTCGCTCAAACAACAAATCGAGGAAAAAAATCTGGAAATTGACTTGTTAAAACAAAAAGAACAATCCTCAGAGAAAGCGCATGAGGCCAGTCTTAACGACCTGGAACAGTACGGTCGACGAAACAGCGTCCGAATTACTGGCCTTCTGAATGACACCGAAAACCAAACTTCAAATGCCGTTGCTGAACAATCGGCTAATCTGATAAATCAAAAATTGGGAATACGTATAGAATATAGAGACATTGATGTGGCACATAGGCTCGGCAAATACATTCACAATAAAAACAGACCAGTAATTGTTAAATTTGTGAGACGCCAGACAAAGATAGACATCATGAAAAGAGCGAAATTACTAAAGGGCACAGGGATTTTCATCAATGAAGATCTTACCAAAAAAAATGCCGAGGTTCTTGCGTCGCTACGCCTGAAAGAGCCTACGCTTATAGACAGAGCATGGTCCTACGAAGGGAAGTTGTTTGCTAGATTCAGAGGCAGTGACCGACCTGAGCAAATAAAATCTAACCAATATCAGACTTGGCTTAGTAAGCCGTGGCCAGGAAAGGACAACACCTCGTACGCCAGGAAGATGTCATCAAGCGACAGAAACGTCCCGTCATCTACACAGAAAATGTAACAGCGATGGTGCTCAAATAAGACTAAGATATAAATCTACATCTCATTAAAAATCGACAAAAATACATATATGTTTATTTATACATAACCAATTGTAATAAACTTAGGTATAAGAACAACACAAAATTGTATACATAACCTATCGTAGTAAACTTAGGTAAACGAGCACAACACTTTATACATAACTTATTATAATAAACTGAGGTAAAAGACACAAAATAGTAACATTAGTCAACAAACAATATAAATTAAAAAATATATACAGATATGCCTTGGTAACATACTTCCGGACCAACACGTCAAGTAAAGTTGTATATTGTATTTGTATAGAAAGCAAATGTACAATATATTTAATTTCATCACTTATCACTGTGTTTCTCATAGTTTGTATTTTTCAGAAGTAGATTTTTTGATTAAAAGAACTGCGTTCGTATTAATTTACAAATGCATATCACTTATTACTGTGTTTTCTCATAATTTATTATTTTCAGAAGCAGATTTTTGTATTAAAAGAACTGCGTTCTTATTATTTTAAAAATGCATAAAACAGTATATGGATTTAATGTATTTTGTGTGCATTTCTTCCCGGTAGATCTGCACCTTCTTTGATTATATTTGTTTATATAGCTCATAGACAACTATCCAGACACCTACTCATGTTAAATAACAGAACTTCCACGTTCAAGTCAATCAAGTTAAGAGTAAAACAACCATTCTGTGTTGAGGATATAGAGAATACTAGGTTAGCGTTGAATACAGAGAAGTTTATGTTGCGAGGCTTAGAACGCCGGAAGCGCGAGCCTTGGCGAGCGCTTTCGGTGTTCGAGCCGAGCAACATAAACTTCTCTGTATTCAACGCTAATCCTAGTATTCTATTTATCCCATTTGATTTTTTCAACGTGACATTTAACATAAATAGATGTAATAACCTTAACAATAATTTTAATTCAGTCATAAAAGCGCTTAACATCTAACAAATGTAACCATGCGTAGTGATATACATGTATTTGTTCTGGTACGCAAAATAGTCTTTAAAAAATTCACACACAAACTGTAAAACAAGTAAAAATATCACCATATGCCTACATTCAATTTTACGCAGTATGCGAATTTTAACACATTACGACCGCGAAAAGAAGATTTTACTTTACTATAATTCATTTTATTTTCGAAAGAAAATGATCAAAATCCAATATGGCGGCGATTGCTCCTGACAAAATGCTGTCGATGTCAACATACATGTACACCATCGACGACCTAGTTCTGGCTACCATAACTTTAAATGTCGCTTTTTATGATTTTTGACTGGCGCGACTTTGTACAGGTCTGTCAATACTAAATAAACTGTAAGCTGAAGTTTCTTTAGCTATCGAAGACCTTGACAATTTTGACGAGTAAACAGACAATTGCAGCGACTGACACTTTATTTGACAAAATATACAGGGCAATACGTTTTCCGACTTCGGACGACGAATTTAAGGACGCGCAGAACGAGTTTTTTTATATAATGTTATGGGTATGCCGTGTGTGATCCGATACATCAATGGCGCCCATGTTAAAATCATTTCCCCGAGTACAGACTACAGGGAACGACAAAAGTACAAACAAAAATCAAAACACGTAAGAACTAGTATCTTACCTTTAATTATCCTTTAAAATCCATCTAATAATCCATTTAACTCAATAATTGACGATTTTGCATCTAGGGTCTTAAATAATTATTTTAGCATAGTTAAATAAAGACCCTTATGCCATTCTATCACTTTATTCAAATGAGTTTATGAACGCGATAAACTTTCTTCTTCGTCACACGCTACGTCATGTACTCTACATTACTGCTGTTCAAATGAACCGGAGCAGTTTATCTAATAATAGCCGTTGGTAAACTCGGTTGCATTTGCAGATTTCTGCATACAAACATAATTATGTTTAAACTTGCACAATGTTTTATTTATCTATGGTAAATGCCCTTATTGTACGAGAAAATAATTTAATATATAAATACACAAAGAATGGAAAACATTCCAGTACACAACAGATAAACGAGTAGAAAATACCCGTGTACAAAATGGGACGTTCCCAATTCCAGTGTGGTGCTATTTTTACCATCTTATACTTTACACAGCTCTATGCCTAACGTGAATTAAATAGGAAAGCAAACATAGCAGATTATTCATGAACTGTGCGATATGTGTATGGCTTGTTGTACATTCTTAATATTTAAGTTAAATGTCAAAAGTATATGCTTTGGTTATAAACAATGCACATTTCACGAAATAAGGAAAATGTGATCAATAGACAATTCAGATATGTCGACATACAGTACATGTACAAAACATGTGAAATAAGTCGCGTTTATAATAAATCGTCCAAAAAAATGGGGAAAATGAAGCAATAAGTATGTCATTTTATGACGCCATCAATCAGCTGATTCATTAAACGGATGGCGAAACATTATGTCATATGACTAGATTTAAAGGTTGAAGGTCGTATAATTTTGAAGCTTAAGTTTTGTCGACTTTGTTTCTTATGAAAAATCATTCAGTGGTAAAGTAAATATAAATAAAAAAATAACAAAACAAAAATCGTGTAATTTTATATTTTATTTCAACATTTCTTTTGGTGAATATGTCATATATATATATTTCTGCAAAATATGCACATTTTCTTCTAATGGGTGACCTTATAATTCGATCAATGAACCAAACAATATCGACCTTATTTTAGCGCATATCGCATGACGTCATTTAAAAAGTAGTCCGTGCACGCGACAGGTATATTCCACAGTGTTGAATACAAGCAAGTATATTCCACAACGTGTTATACCGTCAATGTCGCGGTGAAAATGGGATAAAATTATTTTGTCAATTTAGCTGTACATATTTACGCATTTCCTGTGTTGAGGATTATCTTTTTGTACATTTTAGCATGTTTACTTATTTATTATCCTAGACATATAACACCTACATTGTTATAATTACGCACTTAAGAACATTGATCTATATTTATATATGAAGCGTATGGTGCTTAGAATATATGTATTACAAAAATACAAAAAAAATATATGCTACACATACAAGTGTGTGTAGTCAGTATATTGTATTTGCTATACAATTTCACTTCACGTATGTTGTCAATTAACATCTTTCTAAGCCGGGCAACAGATTTTTGTAATCCTCTTGTTAATAAAAATTAAAATATTTCCCACGCTCACACACGCACACACGCATGTACACAACCAGCACACACACATGCACAAATACGCGCGCGCTCGCGCACGCACACACACACACGTGCACACACGCATACGAGCACGCACAATCCCGCACGCGAGCTCGCGCACACGTACGAACGCGCGCTCGCACAAACACAAACCATACACAAACAAGCACACATACACACACGCGCGCACGAACACACGCACACGGACACACATTCACACACACGCGCATACACACACATACTTGAATCCGCGCGCACACTCCTTGACACGAACAAGCACAACACACGCGCATTACATACGCGCGGAACACACGCACACACACCCGCACGCACAAACACAAACACACACGCTGAGAATCATCCCCCACACAATTTGTACTGTCATATTATTATTATTATTATAAGTTACCATACAATCAACGGTGTTATATATATACGGTTTGTTTTCTCAATCACTATTTGAAGTAGTTTGTGTATTTCCATTATACTGAAGTGCGCTTTTTTATGCCTCTCATTAACTGTGATTTAAGGATATTTATCTATATCTGTATTTACATATGTAAGGGGTATATTGCATATACTCTACAAATCCACTTCACTTATGTTGTCAATTAACCTCTTTCCAAACAGGACAACATATTTTTGTAATCTTTTTTGTTAATACAATTTACAATATTTATAGAGAGTAAGACGATTATAATTTTTGTTACAATAGTATAAACACATCTGGTGGTAAGTCTAGTTCATTTTTTTTTCGGAACTAGATTAACTGTAGGCCAGATACAGTCAAAGCGAGAATACAAGAGTAACATTCCAGAGGTACAAAATGCTTAAAAACTTTTCCTTATCAAACAAAAACGTATGAATGTCCGTCACTCGATCTAATTAGTTTTTTGTTTTCGTACATTGTTAGATCGACAATGCGACGGACATAAGAATGTACTCGTGTATATGTCTCTTGATCTCAACACATTTCGTGTTATTTTGAAATGTGCTTAACGTCTCCTAGATAACATATTACTAAAACGTGTACTGATTGCATTAATTGTGTTTAACAATAAATGAGGATATACAGATATATTCAATAAATGATTTCAAATACAATAGTTGCATAGATTCTTTTTAACTATTATGAACCTCTTAACAAATAATAACACAACAAATGTTTGTATCAGGATAACTTTTTTGTCATTGCAATAGTCTTGCTATAGTCGTTATTGTAACATAAGCTTATTTATTTTTATAACGTGTCTTACGAGATACAGGTACTCACAGTGAAAAATAATAATACAGCGAGAAGTTTGAAACACATGCATGTATACACACATACACTCACACGTATACAAACACACAAAACACACGCGCGCACTCAACCGCAGACACACGCGCATCCGCACACGCGCACACACGCATACGTACACACACAAACACACGCACTCGCGCACACACCCGCACAACCGCGTGTTTTTACACAGCTAGCACACATACACATACGCGCGCGCTCGCTCGCGCACACACAAGTGCGCACACACGCATAAAAACACACAAAACACACGCGCGCACTCAACCGCAGACATATGCGCATCCGCACACACGCGTCTTTTTTTCTTTTTACACAACCAACACACGCACACATACACATACGCGCGCGCTCTCGCGCGCACACACGCATGCGTGCACGCATACACACGCACTCGCGCACACACCCGCACATCCACGATTTTTTTACACAACTAGCACACACACACACACACACACACTAACATACGCGTGCGCTCGATCGCGCGCACACACACAAGTACGCACACACACGCATACGTGCACACACACACGCGCGCTCGCACACACACACGCACACTGGCTCACGCACCCACAACTGTACACAAACAAGCACACACACGCGCACACACACACGCGCACACACACACACACACACACACACACACACACACACACACACACACACACACACACACACACACACACACACACACACACACACACACACACACACACACACACACACACACACACACACACACACACACACACACACACACACACACACACACACACACACACACACACACACACACACACACACACACACACACACACACACACACACACACACACACACACACACACACACACGCGCATACACACACATACACAAACCCGTGCGCACACTCATTTACGCGTGCATGCACAACACACGCGCATAAAACGCGCACGCAACACGCGCGCACACACCCGCACACACGCACCGAACCACCCTCCACACACGATCAAGAAGTTCTTATTATTATATTATTATTATTATTATTAAAAGTTACCATACAATCTAACGTGTTATATGTGTACTTTTTGCTTCTCAGATCACTATTCGTCAATCAGTTTGTGTATTTTCCAGCGAACGGAAGTACGCTTTTTTGTATCTCTATTGGGGACTTGTCGTTTTATTGTTGTTGATTTTTCTCATTATTGTTATTTTTTTCATTTCTTCTTTTTCTATGGAATATTCATCTGTTTGTATCCATAATTTTTGTTTTCTATTTTTGTTTGCATATGTAGACATCTTATGTCTTATAGTAGAATCTAACTGGACATTTAAAATAGAAACTTACTGGACAAACACACACAAATTATCATTTTTATCACCCGCCACTTTTTTAAATGATTAAATTATGTATTCTTAATGTTAAAGGGCTAAACAATAAAGACAAACGCATAAAAATTTTCAAATGGTTAGACGAAAAAAAAAATAGTATATGCCTATTACAGGAAAGTCACTTAACACATACTTTAGCACAAACCTTAAAAGATGAATGGGACGGTGACATCTATCTTAGTGGACAACATACTAATAAACAAGGCATTGCCTTTCTGATAAAAAATAATATAGGGATCACAGTCGATAACTTTAATGAAATAATAATTGGCAGACAAGCAATTATAGATATCAAAATACACGAAACACAATTAACATTAATCAACATTTACGGCCCTAACATAGATGATCCGACATTTTACGAAACATTACAATCCTTTATAATTAATAATCAAGATAAAAACATTATAGTCGGTGGTGATTTCAATACTGTTCTTAACTCATTATTAGATAAAAGAAAGGGAAACCTTTATACTCATCCTAAAAATAGAAACATTTTAAATAACATACTTGAAAACTACAATATGATAGACATATGGCGCACAGTTAATCCCAACGAAAGCAAATACACCTGGCACTCAACCACAAAATCAACAATATTTTGTAGATTAGACTATTTTTTAATATCAGAGTCACTTTGCAACATTATTGAAACATGTAACATAAAACCAGGATTTATGACTGACCACTCTCTAGTTGAACTTAAACTGCACACAATACAACCTGAAAGAGGCCCAGGATACTTTAAAATTAACAACAGCATCTTATTGGATACACAATATCAAACACAAATAAAACAGGAAATATTAAATACAGTTCAAAATAATAAAGATGCAAACCCAAACACCTTATGGGAAGTAATTAAAGGAAATATACGTAACACAACAATTAGATACACATCATTTAAACAAAAAGAAACACACAAGCTTGAAACTGAAACCATCAAAACCATTGAAACACTTGAAAGACAATTGCATCAAACAAACACAAATGATACCACCGACATTGAAAACGAAATAACATTAAAAAAACAAATATTAGATGGAATCTATCATACACATCTCAATGGAATAATACTAAGAGCGCGTGCACAGCATGTTGAACACAATGAAAGAAATACAAAATACTTCGCAAACATTGAAAAACGTAGAAGTGAACAAAAAACTGTTCACAAATTAGTAGTCAATGGTAAAGATATAACAAACATAACTCAAATACTAGAAGAACAACGTTTATTTTTCGAAACCCTCTATAAACGAAAAAATGTTGAAAATAACACCCTTTTTAAAAATACACATCACGCTTTAAACCAAGAGGAAAAAGAACTGTGCGACGGATTGCTTAATGAATATGAATGTGGATTAGCCCTAAAAGAAATGCAAAATAACAAAAGCCCAGGATCTGATGGCATCACAATCGAATTTTATAAAATATTCTGGAACGATATAAAAACACATCTAATTAATTCACTTAACTATTCATTTAACAACGAAAACTTAACTACGCTACAAAAACAAGGTATAATATCACTTATTCCAAAACCTGGAAAAAACTTAGAATCCTTATCAAACTGGCGCCCGATTAGTTTACTAAACAATGATTATAAAGTTGCAACTAAAAGTATAGCAAACAGAATAAAAAAAATATTACCATCAATCATTTCAAAATCTCAATCTGGTTTCATAAAAGGACGTTACATTGGTGAAAACGTTCGTCTTATCCAAGAATGCATAAACTATTTCAACAATTCAAACAATCCTGGTCTAATATTCTTTGCAGACTTTGAAAAGGCATTCGATTCGCTTGATCATTCATTTATGTTCTCTTGCTTAGAAAATATGAACTTTGGTGAAAGTCTCATTCAATGGGTCAAACTATTCTATACCGATATTAACAGTTTAATCATTAACAATGGCTTCTTTTCAAACAGTTTTAACATCGAACGAGGGGTTCGACAAAGATGTCCACTCTCATCATCGCTATTTATTATTTGCATCGAGTATCTATCTCATCACATCCAATCAAATACACACATAAAAGGCATATCACTAGAACCTGATGAAGATATCAAACAGTCCCTATTTGCTGACGATGCAACTTATTTTTTAAACGACAATTACGATTCTTTCCATAACCTAATAGAGTCACTAACCCTTTACGGAATGACATCGGGTCTTAAACTAAACAAAAGTAAATGTATTGTGCTACGAGTAGGTAAATTAAAACAAAGTAATGTCCTATATAAAAAAGAAATGAAATTTAATTGGACATCCGATGAAGCCACAACGTTAGGAATTACTTTCACAAATAATGAAAAGGATACAGTTCTTAAAAACATACTACCTTAACTACAGAATTTTAAAAACTGCTTAAAATCATGGCATCACCGTAAACTTACACTAATCGGAAAAAACACAGTATTGAAAACGTTTGCACTTCCTAAATTAATTTATGTATTAACAGTTCTCCCAAATCCACCAAATGATGTTATTAACGATATAAAATCAGCAATATTTAATTTCATATGGGACGGTAAGCCTGAAAAAATAAAACGAACTCAGTTAATTCAATCTGTAGAAAATGGAGGTATCCAATTAACGAACATTGACTCATTCTTGAATGCAATCAAATGCAGCTGGGTTAAAAGATACCTAGATGATACCAATACAAGTAAATGGAAATTATTCTACCAGAAAATCCTAAAAAAATATGGTGACTCCTTACTCTTTGAATGCAACATCAGCAATACTATCTTACATGAAATTGCAAACGAAAACATATTTCTGTCTGATGTTCTATTAGCATGGAGTGATGTCACTCATAACCTAGAAACCCAAACCGGCAGTAAAATTATTTTATGGAACAATAAAGACATAACTTTAAACAATAAGACGTTTTTCTATAAAGATTGGTTTGAACGAAGCATTAAATATGTCGACCAATTATATGACTACAGAATTAAGGATTTCTACTCTTTTGATGATATATGCTACATATACGGAATATCTTCAAATAATTTTCTGAAGTACTACACACTAATCAAAAGCATACCCATACATATTAAATCTGAAATCAATACAAATAATACACCATGTACTCAAACAACATTCGTAGAAAACATTCTTGGAAGAAAAAACAAACTGAATAAAATATTTTACACACTACAAATTAAAAACCCTACAGAAAACTCCAAAACCCAAAATAAATGGCAAGTCCTTTTCGGAGAACATGAACTTAATTGGAAACACATATTTACCATGCCATATAAAGCAACTATTGAAAGCACACTGAGAAATTTTCAATATAAATACATCCATAGAATTATAGCTACAAATAAATATCTCTTTAAATGCAAATTATCTAACTCAAATCTGTGTGACTTCTGCGGTGAAAACATCGAAACTATAGAACATCTTTTTTGGGAGTGCAAACACATCCAGCCTATTTGGAATCAATTAGTATCTTTTCTTGAACAACAGCAACTAAACGTTAAACTATCTTTCTTAAATGTAAGTTTCGGAATTTATTCATTGAAATCAACAGACTGTAATAATATTGTGAATTGTATTTTTATATTGATGAAATATTTTATCTTTAACATGAAGTACAAAAAACAAGTACCAAATTTTAATTGTTTTGTGCATAGTCTTAAACTAAAAATCCAGATTGAGAAAGAAATAGCCCTCAGTAATGACACATTACAAATCTTTGAACAAAAATGGAATCGGATTAAATTCTCATAATGTTTGTCCACTTATATACATTCACTCTAATGTTAGTTTATCTTTCTAAAATATTTGTGTATATTTTTTTTCAATCTTATAAGATGATTGTGAATATACAAAAAAACACACAAGTCCAGTATGCTTTCTTCCGACTTTATACAACTCATAATTTTTCATAACTATTCTTCTGTTGTTCTTTTCTTTTCTCTTTAGAAAAAATATATGTTAGCATATATTGTATAACATGTCTGAACTCTATTGCTTTGTACAATCACTATGTTGTATGATCATATACATGTATACATTGTATGTATTATATTGAATAAAAAAAATATAAAAAAAAATAAAAAAATAATAATATTGCGTTGCCTGCTTGATGAAACAAATGATCTGAAAGAAACATTGAAGCAGTTTCAGATATTTCTTAGGAGTCGTGACCTTGAGTCGATATCAACATCGCCTATGCTCCTCACACTTGTACTCTGTACGTGGGTAGATGATATGGCCGAGTCTCTCAGCGGATCGTCACGTTGTGAACTGTACACTACCCTCCTTGAAAATCTTTGTAAAAAAGCAAATACTAACACTGACTATTTCGGCGGATTGAATCAGCCTCCGGTGAACTGTTTTGCACGCACGAAATATGTAAAACCTAACATGGATCGCTAAAGCAGCATTCTCCTTGTTGTTTTCAAATGAAAAAGAGACATCACTAGTTTTCAGCGACATAGTATTGGCTGATTATTTGCCTGATACTTCGTCGCAGTTCGCGCTCAAATCAAAATTATTATCTAAAAGAAAAGGTAAAAAGCTACTAAATAATACATGTTAATTTATTAGCAAAAGTGTCCAAGAATTCCTCGCTGCTTTTCATATCTCCATCAATGCAGACGTAATTGTTAACGTAATTTCCGAATATCTCAAACGACATGATAATTCTTATCTCGATGTATCGCAAGTTTTCATATTTGTATGTGGAATGAACACTTTGGCAGCAAATAAACTATCTGAACTGATGAATGTACACGATGTTGATCATCATTTTGAAAGCATCTTTGAAAGACCTTTCCAACGCAACATCATCTCCGGCTATAGAGAGGCTACAGCCAAAAACAACACCGAGATACACCTGCATCTGAGTCAGTTTCTTTTCTACAGTCATAATGCTGAAGATTTATTCCATATATGGGCAATGAACACATTACGAGCGCGATCTTTAGTGGTAGCACTTTGGGTTATAGATTTAACAATATGTTCACTAGAGGAGTCGTCTTCTTGCTGTCAGACACCTGGACTTGTTTCCAATCCTGTGCGTGATGACCCCGACGTCTATGCACGATACAGTCAGGAAGACACTCAATCGACTGATTTTTGTATGGAGTTCGACTTGTCATCGTGTCACACTCTGGAATGGCTAAAGCTGTATGGTTGTTACTGGGGCTGTCACGATACGCCGTGAGCGTACCGCGGTATATCGTGGTACGGCAACACTGTATCGCGGTACGTACCGCGATATTTTACAGAATATGTATCTGTGAAGAAAACAGCAGAATAACAAGTTTTACAAACTTTATTAAACTCAATAATCAGAAAACACTGGTATCATAGTATGACTAGAAACTGTAAAAGAAACTGTAATAAACTTGATAGAAGTAGTCATTGTTATTGTTCGCGTCTTTTTCTAAAATGTCCGCCATGTTGTTTACAATAGCTGTGACTACGATCTGTGTAAATCGAACGCTTCAAGGGCATGTTCAAAATGCGGAGTCAGCGGGCCCAGTATTGAAAATCCGTAGCGTTCTGACTCTTCCTCGACTTATTCAGAATCTTAAGATAACATAATTCGGAAGTGCCATGCTTTGAACGATCGATATACTAAAGAAAGAAAATAAGAAATAGAATAAACATCTTTTGGATAATTATGAACTTATTTGCAAAGGAAATCTGTCCCTAATTCCAAAAAAGGTACGGACCCATACGTGGCAGTTTTTTAAACGTGAAAGTTAAACATCTACAAGTGGAAGCGCTTGCTTGACCTGGATATTAACGGATTATTTATTTAGCCCTTTTGAATCGCTTCGTCATTTTTCAAAACGATATCTATATCAAAATAATTATGTAATGTATTTATATCTGTGCTAATATAATAATATTAAAAAAACCGGTGCGGCAACGCCGTACCTTGGTGCGATTTTTTTCACAACATGCACCGCAATATACCGATATACCGGTGAATCGTGACAGCCCTAGTTGTTACCGTGTTACCAAATACACTGTTGGGTCTGAAGAAATTAAAACATCTTGAGTTGCGGTGTAAATGTGAAGGGCTTGACTTGTCTATGTATGAACATCTTGAGTTGATAGATGTCTATCATGAAGTAATATTATTACCACTTTCTATTATTAACTTTAAGAATCTAAAATGTATTAAAATACATGGCACTTATAATGGACTGGATTTGTCATTGTTTGAAAATTTAACATCAATAACAATCAGCAATGAAGTGGAAGTGATACCGAAACAACTTCTTATTCAAAGCAGACAAAAACTTACTAGTATTGTCTTGTATGATTTTTATTTTAACTGCTCTAACAAAGTTGCCAGTGACACATGGTGTCTTCTAAATGGTGCAGATCCAGTACAGTGTGCAGACAATACCCCAGTACTTCACTCCATTCAATACATTGAATTGCGCTGGGTCACATGTTCCTCTGCCTGGCTACGCAGTCTCTTCGGTAAGTTGCTAACACTCGATCATGAGGTCGAATGTGAGCTGAAATGGTGTGAAATTACATCGTGTGTAGAGGGCGCAGTTAGCGAATCATCTACAAGTATATCGGCAACAATAACGACGGGTTTGAACGATACAATAACAATCAAAGCATATGGAGACAGCGCCGGTCTGTGGGAGACTCTGCACGGTCTAAATGTCAAGAAACTAAGTCTGTTTGGGAGGTTTGACCATTACCTGGTCTGTACGTGACAGTACTGGCGTTGCTGGTGATCATGCTGACGATTGTGTTGATGAAAAGTTTTATGAATACTTTGTCTATCATTTAGGCCACGATGATGATAACGTTTATTTACATGAAAAAATGAAGAGAAGAATGATAATGATGGAAACTGGTAATTATTATACGAATACAGCGACGATGCTGCTGTTGTTGTATTTGCTGCAGGTGATGATGACAATGATGATGATGATGATTATGATGGTGATGATGCTGCTGCTGCTGCTGCTGCTGATGATGATGATAATTATTATGATGAAAAGGATGATTTTAATTATGCTGCTGTTGATCATGATGATACTAAATTCAAGAATACTGTTTTACTTTTAAACCAAAAATCATTCGATTGAAAATTGAGAAATGCAAAAGAATAACTTGCTATAGAAATTTATAAAATTGACAACGTCAGCCTTTAAATATGCGTATGCAATAACAAACGCAGTTGTATTGCATAACAAAATACTTTTCCAAACTCATTTTATCACCGTTACAGCTTTGTGCGATATATAATTTACTTTCGGATGTGAAAGTGTGTCGTGAAAGTCTTCAAGATCAATGCTTCAACATGAAGTATATCAACATCAGCAAAGCAATCGTACTTGTATAACCATCGCACAATAATTTTAATAATAACATCATGTAATGTCACTGTAATAATGGCGTTAGAATTTGAATCAATATATCATGCTGTTTTGCTTAAATATACTATAATATTTTTTATGAAAATGTCGAAAGTAATTGTTAAATATATCGAGTTTGCATTGTTTTCAGGAACCTGCGAGTTAACCGCGAACCTGCCTTGTAACCGCCCATCTGTCTGGTAAATTAACATCTGTTGGATACCCGAATACATGCCCGTTAACGTTCAAAGTGACTGATAATTGAAACTGCCCGCCTACCTTATGACCGCCTGTCTTCAAGGTAACCACCATCCTTAATGACAAGCATCGGCTTGCTAGTAACCTGTCTGATTACGGCTTGTATAACTGTTGACCGATCTCTTGCCTGTTAACCCCCTTCCTTACTGCGAAACACACGCCTTGATAGTAATTTCAATGATGCGTGGTTACTGCTTGGTTAACACCAACTTTCACGATAACGACCCGCTGCCTCTTTACCGCCCTCCTTACTGGAAATCGCCAACCTGACTTGTAACGCACATTAGTCTGGAAACCGCAATTATGCCTATAAACTCTCTCATCTTAAGGTATGCACATATCATTCACATACCTTGAAACATGCATGGAAACCTCACGATTACCTGGTCACTGCCAACTTAGCTGGCAATGTCCTCATGACTTGTACCTTCCCACCTGCTTGTTAACCAATCACCTGAATGAAAACCAAGAACCTGTCTCAAAACCACCAACAAGACAAGTAACCGCCCACAGGAATAGTAACGGCCTAAAAGTCTCATAACCTACCACATTACTTGAAAACGCCCATGTGTCTGTAACTTAAAATATGACAGATAACTGGCCACATGACAAGTGGCCGACAACATGGCTGTAAAACACCAACATGATCGGTTAACACCAACATGACCTGTTTAAACCAACATGACCGGTTAACACCAACATGACCTGTTTATACTAATATGACCGGATATCACGAACATGAATGGTTAACATCAACATGGCCAGTTAACACCAACATGACCTGTTTATACCAACATGACCGGTTAACACCAACATGACCGGTTAACACCAACTTGACCTGTTTATATCAACATGACCGGTTAACACCAACATGACCGGTTAACACCAACATGGCTGCTTAACACCAATATGACCTGTTTATACCAACATGACTAGTTAACACCAACATGACCGGTTAATACCAACATGACCGTTTAACACCAACATGACCTGTTAACACTAACATGACAGGTAGCCGACAACATGACCGGCTAACACCAACATGACAGGTTACCACCAACATGACCGGTTAATACCAACATGGCCGGTTAACACCAACATGACTGGTTAACACTTACATGACAAGTAGCCATCAACATGACCGGTTTACACCAACATGAGCTGTTAACACCAACATTGCTGGTTAACACCAACATGACCGTTTAACACCAACATGACCGGTTTACACCAACATGACCGGTTAACACCAACATTGCTGGTTAACACCAAAATGACCGGTTAACACTAACATGACAAGTAGTGGACAACATGACCGGTTAACACCAACATTACCGGTTTACACCAACATGGCCGTTTAACACCAACATGGCCTGTTTATACCAACATGACCGGTTAACACCAACATGACCGGTTTACACCAACATAACCGGTTAACACCAATATGACCGGTTAACACTAATATGACAAGTAGTGGACAACATGACCGGTTAACACCAACATGACCGGTTAACACCAAAATGAGCTGTTTATACCAACATGACCGGTTAACACCAACATGACCAGTTAACACCAACATGGCCGGTTAACACCAACATGACCTGTTTATACCAACATGACCGCTTAACACCAACATGACCGGTTAACACCAACATGACCGGTTAACACCAACCTGACAAATAGCCGACAACATGACCGGTTAACACCAAAATAACCAGTTAACACCAACATGACCGGTAAACATTAACATTGCTGGTTATCATCTACATGTCTGGTTAACACCAACATGAGCTGTTAATACCAACATGACCGGTTAACACCAACAAGACCAGTTAACACCAACATGACCTGTTAATACCAACATGACCGGTTAACACCAACATGACCGGTTAACACAAACATGACCGGGATAAATCAACATGACCGGTTAACATTATCTTGACCGGTTGACACCAGCATGACCGGTAACACCAACATGACCGGGATACATGAACATGACCAGTCAACACTATCTAGACCGGATGACACCAACATGACATTATAACACCAACATGACAAGTAGCTGAAAACATGACACGGTAAACACCAAAATGACAGGTTAACACCAAAATAAACGGTTAACACCAACATGACCGGTTAACACCAACATGAACAGTTAACACCAACAGTACCGGTAAGCACCAACATGACCGGTTAACACCAACATGGCATGTTAACACCCACATAACCGGTTACCACCAACATTACGGGTTAACACCAGCGTGGCATGTTAACACCAACATGACCGGTTAAACCAACATGACAAGTAGTCGACAACATGGCAGATTAACACCATCATGACAGGTTTACGCCAACATAACGCCCGCATGAATCCTATGTTGTAACCAGATTGGGGCCCAAAAAGAATTGTTTTGCACTTCCATATTAGAAGCTCAGGTGGGGCCCATATGTCAACTCGCAAAAGACTTATATGGAACTTATCTGGGCTTTATTTCTGGGATTGAGTACCTCTTGCTCAGTTAAGCTTAAATAAAGTAGAGCGTTGTCACGAACGTACCAAACAAACCAGCACCGAATAGAAAACATCCGTGCAGATTGCTAACTTCAAGGGCACAAAACTCAGAACAGTAAATTCGCTCTCTTACTCACACACTGCGCACGAAAATTATACCTTGCACATCTTCACTTAAATTGCTCGAAAAATGTGGTGGTAGTTCGCACCATTTAATCTTTTTGACAAGGGCTCATAACTCGGCAACATCTTGCGCATAACAATGTTTCATGGGCATATAACTCGGGCACGTTTGTATCGCTGAGCGTGAAAATTATGTCTTGCTTATTCACAAACCATGTTGGTGACATTAAAAGTTTCCATTCGATTGCATGAGAAATGTGGGGAAAGTCCGATTCTCAAACTTTACAATATTAATGCGGACAGACAAACCAACAAAAAGGTGACTGATGTTCCCTCATCAAACTTATTCGTGAGTTAGATAAAATGAAACAATGTCAAGTATATAGTATGCGATTGTCAGTAAACTTTTGACGGCAAAAATGTTATCTAGTGTGTGTATTTCCAAGACTGTAAGGTGCCTCAGCGCCTTAGTTGACATAATGTGAGGATCTGAAAAATGTTATCTAGTGTGTGTATTTCCAAGACTGTAAGGTGCCTCAGCGCCTTAGTTGACATAATGTGAGGATCTGAAAAATGTTATCTAGTGTGTGTATTTCCAAGACTGTAAGGTGCCTCAGCGCGTTAGTTGACATAATGTGAGGATCTGAAAAATGTTATCTAGTGTGTGTATTTCCAAGACTGTAAGGTGCCTCAGCGCCTTAGTTGACATAATGTGAGGATCTGAAAAATGTTATCTAGTGTGTGTATTTCCAAGATTGTAAGGTGCCTCAGCGCCTTAGTTGACATAATGTGAGGATCTGAAAAATGTTATCTAGTGTGTGTATTTCCAAGACTGTAAGGTGCCTCAGCGCCTTAGTTGACATAATGTGAGGATCTGAAAAATGTTATCTAGTGTGTGTATTTCCAAGACTGTAAGGTGCCTCAGCGCCTTAGTTGTCATAATGTGAGGATCTGAAAGGTGTTATCTAGTGTGTGTATTGTGGCGTCCGTCAGGATGTTTTTTTTTTAGCTTTTAGGGTATCATGTTCTTATAACAAGACGTGTAGCAGTTTAAATAATATATTTATTTAGTAGGTTTAATATGGTATTGCAAAATTAGACAAGTTTGGTGGACACTTTCTCGGAAATACGTTACAAGTTATTTTTAGTTACCCAAGATGTTTTTACTCACTTTACTGCCCAGACAAGTGGAGCTACCAAGATGGAAGTTGTGCTGTCAAATTCAAATTCTAGCGCCCTTATATACTTTCTGGAAAGTGCCCACGTGACCTTAACTGACCAATGACCATATGACAGCCTGCCAGCATAATAACAATAAACCAATAGGATTCTGACAGCTCGGGAATCATCCAATCAGAATCCGTCAGCCTGAGCTGTCAGAATCCACAATGATGCTGGCAAATTCTGTGTCATAGCGGCCATGACAGGTCAGATTTATGCATAACATTTACATAATAATGCATAAATATGGCTTGTCAATAAACAACAGGATCGAAATGGAAACAATACACATAATACTAATAGTTCTGTTAGTGCAGTTAATAATTCGTGGTATTACGGAATAAGTCATGGAAATGAAATGGATTATTGTGTTAAAAGGATGTAAACAATGGACATTGCAAGCCTTACACGAATAGCAAGGTAAGTGCAATTATCATCATCATCATCATAATCATTAGTAGTATAACTTTGGAAACTGCATTCCACGTAAGTATAACAGTAAACAATAAAGCATTTAAGCATATAATGGGTGTGGGGGTGGGTCATTACAATATTTACAAGATTGTAAGGTGCCTCCGCGCCTTAGTTGACATAATGTGAGGATCTGAAAGGTGTTATCTAGTGTGTGTATTTACAAGACTGTAAGGTGCCTCAGCGCCTTAGTTGACATAATGTGAGGATCTGAAAGGTGTCCCAGCACTCCTTCCTTATTCACTTACATCAGTAAATAAAAGTTACGACGAATTTTGAATGTATGTGTCCTCCGTTAGTCGTTCCATTAAGGACAAGTACATATCAAATGCATTCATCTTTGATGTCAAATGTGTGCTTACAATAACATTGGTTTCTTTAGATTCTATTTCTTCTATAACGACCTGTTTGATTTCGTTAATGTTTGGAGGGTCTAAGTCTAGCGAAGAAAACTCAGTAATTTTTTGGCAAATTGTCAACGTAGCTTCATTCTCAAATCTTAGTTATATCTGTTTATATTTTAAGGACAGTTTTCATTTGTATCATTGCTTTCCATTATTGATTAAAGACGTCATTAACACGCCGCTTACAAATTGTACGAATCGAGGCTACATCATTAGTTTCTCAGTTTTCAAAAAACAAATGCGACAATTATGGGATACCAAAGGGGTCGAACCTTTAGAAAGGTTATCAGCCTGGAGTAGCCATCAATGCCACCATGGATTACTAAGCCCCACCTGAAAAAAAGCAAAGATAAAAAAGCTGGCATATAAATAAGCCTTAGAAAAATACAGTACTGTAATAATAACTATTTTAAACAGTAACTCTATTGTCCAACAATACTTATTGCTAAGACAGACCCGGTAAACGTAGATGATGGAACTTCCAAAATAGAATATAAATTAAATAGCATTTTGGATATACAACCATTTTCTTAGAAAAAATACACAACTATTCAGAACAGATTTTTCAAGAAATATGTGATTATTTTCAATAATATTTGTCTTATCTTAGATAATCTTACATCAAGGTCAAATGGAAGTTAAATTAAGGGAATATCTGCATTATTTTAAAGAAATATTCGAATGGGGAAGATGCCCCTTAACTGCCCTTGCAATATAACAGCAAATATAATATCTGGACTGTCTTGTCAGATTGCAAAATACTTTTTACATTGATAGCTCAGCACAACACCATGTATTGTCTATTTCTTACTGGCGGAAGACTTAGTTTTGCATCTAAATGCAGTTGCACAGTGCTTGTTTGGTCAAACTAACTTCCATCAAGAAGCACACAAAATTGACAACCTTAAGTTTGGGCATAAACAATTACTAACTGTGTGTAAATGAAGACATGTGTAGTTACCTGATCAGCTTATAGTTGCCATCAATGTGCCAGAGGGCATTTGGTCCAGAAACCTTGTATGTCCTCCTCTGTATAGCATGGGCCCACCTCATGGCAACTCCTGCTTCATCAACCCGGATAAGGCTGTCTGCGACTCTCTGCCGTTGAACTCGGTGCCCATCTGTCAGTAACATGGCCTGTACCATCCTCTGGCCTAAGTTCCTGTTCCCAGTGACAAAATCTTGCACTCTTCTGTCTAGCTCCTCATCAGAAAGGGTGGAGAACATTGCTCTTAAATTGATACCACAGAGTCTGAAATTATAACAAAACAAACATTAAACAAGGGCTGTTTGTAAAACATGCATGCCCCCAATATGGGCTGTCAGTTGTAGTGGCAGACATTGTGTGAATACGTTTTTTGTCACTGTGACATTGACCTTTGACCTAATGTAAGTTATCATCCGGAAACCATTGTACTATTTCGAGTCACTGTGACCTTGACCTTTGACCTAATGACCTGAAAATCAATAGGGGTCATGATCAATGTACCTATGAAGTTTCGTGATCCTAGGCGTAAGCATTCTTGAGTTATCATCCGGAAACCATTTTACTATTTCGAGTCACTGTGACCTTGACCTTTGACCTTGTGACCTAACAAGAGCTGTCAGAGGACAGCGCACTCGACTATTCGAGTGCTTGACAGTATAACGTAAGCCATCATGGGGAAATTGTTCATATTCAATAATTTATTAGACGATCTTTCAAAAATAAAAAAAGGAAAAAAAAATTTGAGGGGTTGGGGGGTAGGGGGGAGTAACAGGGGGGTATAATGTGGGGTGTAGTAATTTATTAGATGTTTAACAAAAAAATTGGGGGGTGGGGGGTAGGGGTGGGGGTGAGAGGGGGGTATTATGTGGGGTGTGGTAATTTATAAGATGTTTAAAATAAAAAATAAAAATTTGGGTGGGGGGTGAGAGGGGGGGGGGTATAATGTGGGTGGGGTAATTTATTTGATGTTAAAAAAAATATAAAAATTCATTTTTTTTGGGGGGTGGGGGGTAGGGGGTAGGGGGGGAGTGAGACGGGGGTATAATGTGGGGTGTGGTAATTTATAACATGTTTAAAAAATTGTTTGGGGGGTAGGGGGTTGGGGGTGAGATGGGGGTGTGGTAATATATAAGATGTTTTAAAAACAATTGGGGGGAGGGGGTAGGGGGGAGTGAGAGGGGGGTATAATGTGGGGTGTGGTAATTTATTAGATATTTAAAAAAAATTGGGGGGGGGGGGTAAGGCAGTGGGGGGTATAATGTGGGGTGTGGTAATTTATTAGCTGTTTAAAAAAATAAAATTGGGGGTGGGGGTAGAGGGGGGAGGGGGGGGAGTGAGAGGGGGTTATGATGTTGGGTGTGGTAATTTATTAGATGTTTAAAAAAAATTGGGGGTAGGGGGGGCTAGGGGGGAGTGAGAGGGGGGTATAATGTGAGGTGTGATAATTTATTAGATGTTTAAAAAAATGGGGGGGTGGGGGTAGGGGGGGTGAGAGGGGTGTATAATGTGGGATGTGGTAATTTTTTAGATGATTTTTCAAAAAAAAATGGGGGGTGAGGTTGGGGGGGGGGGGAGGGATTCTGGTAGGGGCGTGGGGTATTGTTTGGGTGGAATCCATTGTGGTATTCAGGTAAGTGTTGTTTTGCCAAAGTAATAATAAAATGTGATCATAAAAAATAACAAATGATCTCACACTGACATGAACAAATATCCTCTATTTATTAAACATGAAATTTAAACTTACTGCATTTATTTCCACTGTATATAAGAAAGATATAATAGTGTATTACCTCCCCTGTCCTGATTATATTTATATTAATCAACAAAATTAAACATTTACACAATATTTAATATACAAAATATACAAAAAATGTCATATTCTGATAATATTTTTACTGATCCACTTTATTTTACTCAAAGGATTACGCACGACACAATACGAATTACGAAGGACGCCGGACATAGTGAGACCACGATTGCTAAACATGACTACTTTGTGTTCAGATGAGATAATTATGTCTGGAACTTCTATATAGTATAAACAACACTATGAAGTCACATTTTAAAACACAGACTTCTATTAAGGATAAAAAGTACACAATGTGCTAATATAAAAGTATTCCAAATTTACCGTGAAACAAATAATACATATACAAATATGTCAAGTATCAAAAGTCTGCCCTTAAATCAGGAAGCATATAACTCTTCAAACAATATTGCGACAAACACAAAAATGATTATGTCTGGCACTTCTACATACTATAAACAAGGTATCTATAAAGTTTTAAGGTCATACTTAGAAACTTGTGAGACTAGTTAGCTTCCCTATGCAAATATTCTTTTGATACTTGGTTTTAAATGATGCCGCATTCCGAATAACTGAAGGAGAAACAAGCTGCAAAACTTTGGCATACAACCGACATGCGTTCTTTAAAAATAGATAGTATTGAGTATATGTTGCCTCTAGGAGTAACAATTACAAATGCGCTATGATTTAAACACGAAAGGATATTACGAAGTAACCTAAAAAAAGGTTTTTGTTACGATTATTTACAAACCAATATTAAATATTAAATGTTCCGTTAGGTTCCACACTGGCAATTATCATAGGAATGATTGTGTTGATTTCATTAATCACGTACTTTTGATAAAGAATTTTCACATAAGTTTATTTATGCGATGTGGACATTAGTAAGATACACAGACTGCATCTTAAATTCATATAAATAAGTTAAAATATGTATGTACATATGTATTTGGCATGTCTGGTTCTTTTACGTGTAAATCATTCAGATAGCAAACCTGTTGCAATCAATATATTAGAAAGTGTCCGTTATAGTGATTCTCCTAAATCATAGCGTTTTAATTTGTTACAAATCGAGCCTATATATCAGAAACTGTTTTTAAGCTTTTTTCGCTTAAGCAATTTTAAAAACTAGTAATAAAATGACAAAATGCATTTTGCAACATTTGACTCAGATTAAAAGAGAAACGCATATACGTACATCAGTAAGCATACGGAAGGATTTGTTTGCGATTGGATCATTCGCAAGACAAACTGGATCTGCCAGGAGCATGGTCAATGACTGCAAATAGTCTTTTAGTGCAACATCGGTTGTCTTGCAATTGGCAGTATGGCGTACAGTTCGGCCAATTTGACGGACCTGAATTGGACAGTATATTTTAAAAACAACTAATTCATGAACAAGTAAATATACATTAAAACAAATATCACTTAAGAAAATCATTTATTATTTTAAAATTGTACACGCATACATTACCTTTTCTAAAAGACATTGGGGGCCAGGCGGTGGAGGTGATAGCCATGACGAAGAGAGACATGTCATGAAATGTGTGCAGTTCAACATGATATTTATTACTCCATTGAAGTCTGATTCGTGAATTGAGGCCACGTTAGTATATCCGTCCGATGGAAGGAAACACTTCCCTATCTCCCACCAGTCTGTTTTCCAACTTTGTGCTTTAATGTTCTTCCATGAAGGACCACTGACTCGGTGAAATGATATTATACGAAATTTTACTTGATCGCAGATGTTGCATTGCTGGGGTAGGTTTGATTTGTGAAACGTGCAGTTATTTCGTGCCCTTGTTTAACACAGACCCTGAAAAGGGCACGGTATCAGTTTTTCAATAGAACACTGCCCACAACTTCTACCAGCCGCTGTATGGACCTTCTTCATTTTGTTTTCAACGAAGTTAGTCAATCCTGCCTTCGTAACATTAAGTGCTATGCAAGCTTTGAACCAGTTTTTGGTGTCCTTGTCGCTAAATAATGTCATATTGGCCTCCATCGAGGTGAGACTCGGTCCTCCCTTCAGTTGCGTATTTGTTGCGAACAGCCAACGACTATAAAGTATAATGAAACGACGTACAGTATTTTGTTCATCAGTAGGAATGCTTTTATCAGTTTTGACTCCGTAAACAGTTTCTTCTAATTGCCCGTCATACGTAATCCAAAAATAAAAAAGTACGTATACACACTTTCCTTGCGTATGCCAACCATTAAAGGATCGGCTAAGGTATGAAAGACTATGTCACATTGAGAATACGTAACTAATTTGTATTTTAGTTGCCGTATATTTCTTGCTTACTACTTAAAATAGTTCAGTCATTTAATAAAAACATAACACACATTTTTTTTCGCTTTGTACTTTTTAAAACAATTAAGACAAGTGTTAACCAAATGTTAATGTAAGGGGATATGAAGTCTTTCAAATTTCGTCATTGTATCTCATTTATAATGGAAAAGTTCATATCAACCGACATTGCTGTTTGCGTTACATCTGCGGTTTTTCCTGTTGTAGTCATTGTTTCTTAACTATTTTCCATTATAATCATATTAATTTTATCAATAAATTACGATTGTGTAACATGAAAAATGTTTTAATCACGGGGTTTGATGAATTTGACGAATGGTTATTTCAACCATTTCGTCTTCAAGTCTATTACAACTGAAGCCAGCCAGTGCAAAGACCGTCTTTAACACATTAAGTGTACGATATTATAATCAAGATTAATTTACATGTGAGATTGAGTAAGTATGAAGATAAGGCCATTAGATCATTTTTGTAAAGATCAAATTTTGATTATAAGCTTCTTTTTGAGTCTTAAATTGTTACATCTTTCGTTATGGTAATTTAACTTATTATAAGGATAATATGTAGAAAGATTAATGAAGTGATATATAAATACTAAATCTTAGCTTTATTTAGCAAACAGTACAAGTTAAAATTCTCATACATATAAAACTGGAGTAAACCACTAAAAACACTACAAGGAATCAAGTAATCGTAGTTCGTACAATCTTTGTGTGATATTTGTTTTTAGATTTGGGGAATATAACCTTGAAGGTCTCGCTGCCATTCAATTCAAACAGTTTTTGACACTCTTGAATTGCAATGTGCTTTTGAACATTAACCAAGGAAATGAAAGCTTATTATTTATTGCACTTGCTGCTAACCATTTGTGTGTTTTTTTAGATTTATAGCATAGTTTGTAAGTTAAATGGTAATAATAACCCTATTAATTAATTCTTACTTTTTGTGACCTTATATGTATAGATACATTTATGATTTCAACCAGTTCAGTAAACAGAATGTAAACAGTCTACGATTTATATACGATTAAGTTTAATTATAGTTACAACATAAGTATTAAACAAGATTTTACACGACGTAAAATGAGTTCATTTTTTCATACAACTGAGAGGTTTATAAATGTTCATATTTATTAGCATAAATTGACAGTTAAATTGTAGTAATAGACACTTGGGTTTTGTTTGGTTTTGGTAACTCTTGAATCTGAAGTTGACTATGCAAAATTGTATATATACCATTCAAATGTGTGCTAAGGGTCAATGTCTATTTGCATTTACAGTATTGCAAACACATTGATTTCCGTATCTTTGATAGTTCGGCTATGTCTGTAAACATTTTTTACATGGACGTTGTGAATTAAGGATATATGTATGAATAGTTAATATTATAAAAAGGTTAAAATTGATAAACATTGTATACTTTCAAATTTTAAAGAGAAACTAACAAATCTGCCTTTTTGTAAATAGCAAATCAGTAGCAAAAACTATCTAAAATATATACATTTAATTTAAAATATAAATAAATAAATGGATGGTTCACATTCCAAGGTGACATATACAATGTCAAAAACATTTAAAAAATAGAAACAATAATCAACGATTGCTAAAAGTAATTATTTAACACATTTATGCAATTAAACAATCAATAAAATGTAATGTACTGTAATGTTTATAAATCGGGAATAAGACATGTTAAAAAAACATACCAAAGAATAAACACTAAGTAAATGCAATCCTGGTAAAATAATGTCAAATTTTATTTTCTTACCTTTACTTAAACACGCGCATCTTAACTTACGCTCCAAACTCTGAAAAAAAATACCTGGACTTGATACACTGTAAGTCGAAATAATTTTGCTGCATCACGCTGGCACATGGTGACGAGAAATTCTTCAATTCATACAGACATATTGCATCAATGATACAGAATCGATTCGGATATAGGAAACTGCTGAACACTATAGTATATCGTGATCAAAATCAGATTTTGAAAAGACTGTCAGTTTTCAAAAAGCAATTTGTAATCCATTACACACACAATCGACATAAACAATCTTAAACATGCATATCAATTGACTCGATTCCGATCGAACCAAGCACATCGTAGGTCCTATTTGATGGAAGCCATAAATATTTCCCTTGAAACTTGGCACATTAATATTATCTACCGATATAGATGACGTTATTCAGTTACAGTTGTACAGTTGAAATAACAATTATATTGTTAGCTTGTGTGTGTGATATTATTACCCTATATACTCTGTACAAAGCGTTTCTTCAATGACAACATGCTTTTTAAAAGGACAGATTGGACGTAAAAGCGGTCGGACGTACAGTCGGATGAGACTTCGTCTGGAGCATAGCCACCATTTATAAATCTAAAAATTACATGGCTGCAGTAATATACATCAGAATCTGGTGCGAAAATTTAGGTCTACAGGGCGGACGGAAATACATCATTTCAATGTCTGAATAAACTGATTAAAACTGCATCTTACCTTTATACGTTTATCATTCTAACACATGTTCATCTTAGTCAATATCTGTAGAAAAAATGTGTTACTTAATACTAATATACAAGTTTGCACAAAACAAATCATACTAATGTTAGTTAACTACCACTAAAGATGATGCGACGACTTGGAGTTTAATGATTGGTAAAACGAAGACGAGGTTTATCATGTGATCTGAGTATGATATACGCAACAGCTTTTTATTGGTCGTTATTAGGTGGCTGATAGCGTAAGCGGACATAATCATTTTAGTGCCCAAATCCGTCATGCAGCGTAGCAATTGTTTCAAACAAAAAAGTTGGCATACTATTTGAAGAAATATTAACAATGCTAAACTCTTGAAACTTTTTTGAAAACTGACAAAATAGTTTGCTATCACTAATTTTAACCAATAATCTTCGCACCTTCTCTAATTTACGACGATAAAGGTAAGATTATTTTTAGTTTGGCCATGATAATAAATGAATAAGACCAATTGGCAACTGGCTTCACTGTTTCAAACACTCGTTAACGGTTATTCGATCCCTCTAATCCGCTAATCATAATAATGATACACTAATGGGTACAAATAACTGATCACCTGATAACAAAAGACTAGTATATTGGAAAATTTGCAAAAAAACATGGACTCGGGCATCACTTCTACGCCGATGACTCGCAGCTCTACCTTTCCTTCGAACCCACCGATGGAGCAGCCCAAAACGAAACACTAAATCGAGTTGAAAAGTGTCTCCAAGATATCATCTCGTGGATGAATAGAAATATGCTCAAACTTAACACCGAAAAAACCGAGGTCATAGTATTTTCAAATCAAAATAACGCAAAGTACATAGATAGGTTAACTGTTAAAGTAGGGGACTCGACAATTAAACCATCGCAATTTGTTCGAAATTTAGGTGCTTGGTTTGATTCGAGAATGAACATGGAACACCATATTAATGCTATAAGTAGATCATGTTTCGGTCAGATTAGGCAAATAGGTCACATCAGGCAATATCTTACACCAAATGCCACAAAATCTTTGGTCAATTCACTTGTCACATCTCGGCTAGACTATTGCAATGCATGGCTGTATGGAACACAAACATCAGCTATCATGAAACTACAAAATGTTCAAAACACTGCGGCGCGTGTTATCACAAGAACATGCCGCTATAGTCATATAACACCGATCCTAAAAGAATTACACTGGCTCCCAGTAGAAAAAAGAATCCACTTCAAAATACTTACCAATGCGTTCAAAGTTCAAAGCCTTTAATGGAAAATCGCCTGTATATCTGAGAAACCTCTTGAAGTCTACGAACCAAGGCGAAACTTAAGATCAAAGAACGAAGCGACTTCATTAGTGATTCCAACGAAGATTAAATCCGTATTATACGGAGAGCGAAGTTTCATGTACGCTGCTCCCAAACTCTGGAACTCACTTCCATCAAACATTCGAGGTTCTTCAACACTGAATTCCTTCAAAAAGGCATTGAAAACTCGCCTCTTCCTCCAATCTTATGCAATATAAGCAGTGGTTTATTCATTTCATTATATAAAAACTCAATCAGCACGAACTTGAAAAAAAAAACCTTTAAAGGAAGCATAATTATTATTCCTTTGGGGTACTGGAAATAACCCTTTTAAAGGAAGCATAATTATTCCTTTGGGGGGTGGTACTGGAAATAACCCTTTTTAAGGAAGCATAATAATTCCTTTGAGTGTTTGTGGACTCGTGGTAATTGTATCCTGACGTTACCCTTGCCCCAATCAGCGTGAACTTGAATTAACCCTCTTAAGCGAAGCATAATTTATTCCTTTGGGGGGTTGTGGACTCGCGGTAATGGTATCCTGACGTCACCCTTGTCTCTGTTCTGTTTTGTCTTGTTGATCTTTCTAATCCAGGGTTACTGTGCATGATGTTTTTTATGTAGTACATATAGTTCAAGTTTTAGAATTTATTGTTTCATTAATGGTCTTATAGCTATACACATAGGGTAGTTATATAGCGTCTTGTTGATCTTTCTAATATATCGTTACTGTGCATGTTTTTTTGTAGTACTTACAGTATAGGTATAAAAGAGTAGTTTTAAAGTATAATTGAGTAGTTTTGAATGATTCTTTTGAAACAGTGTTGCAAAATGTATTCGTATCTTTGATACGTTAACTGTTCTTATCTAAAGCGCCTTTGAACGTGCACTCTTTCATGACAGGTGGTCTCATTATTGAAAACGGTTTTTACCACATGCGTGTAATTGAACAATTATTCAATTGATAACCCAGTAAAGTTTGAATAAACAAAAGCGTATTTGATTTTACTGAATGATCTAATGAATGTGGCTTGCACATCTGCTCATTAAGAAGAGCAATTTCCCTAGAAATATAAAAATCTAGCACATATGACAATGCTTTAGCTTGGACACGCAAAACCATGTCTATTATCAACGGTCCACGATAGGTACTAGATTTATTAACAATTGCAATAACTCAATTCAACCTGACCAGAACGCAATGCTCTTATATAAATATACATCTCTCCTTTGAATATATCCTACATACATAAATTTAATTAGTTGTTTACTGTAGTTTTCGTAAAAAAAATCCATAAAACATGTTATATTTCTAATTAACGGAGATGAAATCCTAATCATCACAACGTAACGACATCGCAATACCATTCAAGTGCATACATTGTTATAGTCATCAATCACGTTGACGGTTACGAGGCACGTTAGGCGGTTACTAAGCTATTATGCGGTGGCCAGGCATGTTGGGCGGTTACCAAGTAATTGGGCTGTAAACAGGCATGATAGGCGGATACCAGGCATTGGGGCTTTTACCGCGAAATTAAGCATTTACCAGGATGCTTTTTGGTTTCACAGCAGATTGGCAGTAATCTGGTTTGTCGGCGAATATCATGCAATTGACATTTACAATATACAATCGTGAGTGGTATCGGATTGTCGTTCAACTTCTGGTCATCACCGGGCATGTCGAAGGCTACTCATCTACAGGCGGTTACCATACATGTTGATGGGCATCAGGGTTGCGAATTCTTATCAGTAATGTATACTACGACGTGTGCGGGAGGTTATCAGCAGGGTTTCGGTTACCAGGACAGCAGAAAGTTTGTACGTTTGGCAGTTGCTAGACAGGTTGGCGTTATCTAGACAGGTTGGCGTTCGCTAGACAGGTTGGCGGACAGTATACAGGTTGGCGGTCGCTAGACAGTTTTGCGGTAACTAAACAAGTTGGCGGTATCTAGACAAGTTGGCGGTTTCAGACAGGTTGGCGTTCGCAAGACATGTTGGCGGTCGCTAGACATGTTAACGGTCGCTACACAGTTGGCGGTTGCAAGCCAAAGTGCCGATTATCGGACATACGTCGGTTTTCGGCAGTTTCAGGCATGTAATTAGATACCTCGAAGGTGAGCAGTTATTGTACATGTCGGGATATTCAAGACAGACAGGACTTTCCTTGACTGACGGACAGTTTCAATTAGGGCGGTATAAGTTACAAGTAAAAAGTTTAACAAAACAAGAGGGCAAAGATGGCTCTAATTCGCTCATCCTTTTTTTTTACAAGGCATTGTTCATTGCTTAGTTGAAAATTCAGTTCTCTAGAGCATTCAAAATTAATTCTGCATATGATTAATTCTGATTGAGTATTGTCCATTTGCATGGGTTTTTTTGCAATGCAAACATTTGCAAGTAATGCTAGTTCTACAAGTGTTTACAAGGTTTGTTTAAGATTTGGACCTCGTGACCAAGATTTTGACCCCATATGACCCAATGTCAAACTTTGCCTAGATATCATCAAGAAAATCATCCTGGTCAAGTATCATCTTTATTGGACCCAAACTATGGCCTCTAGTGTGTTTACAAGGTATGTGTAAGATAAGACCCCATGACTTAGATTTTGTCCCCACATTGCCAAACGTCGAAGTTGACTTCGATATTGTCCTGACAAACTCTGGCGTATGGAGTGTTTACGAGGTTTTTGTAAGAATTGACGTGGTGACCTATATTTTGACCTCTCATGACTAAACATCAAACTTTGTTTACAAAAATAAACATTATAACCAAGATTCATTAAATCTGAAACAAAAATGTGACCTCTAGAGTGTTTACAAGGACTTTGTTTAATATCATGAAAATTTTGACAATCTAAGGGCAATGATTCTGGCATTTATTATGCGATTTTGCTAATTATCAAACTTGACTGAGATCTTTTGGTCATATAGGTTATCAGCAAGTTTGATGAAGAATGCTTAAGAAATGTGAATGCTAGAGTGTTTGCAAACAAAATGTGGACGGACGGACGACGGACAAAGACCGATCCTAAAACCTCACCTGATCGAGAGAACTAAACTGTGAGTTTTTTTTCACCAATCTGAGCCATTTTCCAACTTGTCCGAGATATAAAACAAGAGGGCCAAGATGGCCCTAGTTCGTTCCCCTTTTTTTACAAGGCCTTGTTCATTGCTTAGTTGAAAATTCAGTACTCTAGAGCATATTAGATTGGTTCTCTTCTGTTTACTTTTGCAGTTTGAGCGTATGATTAATTCTGACTAAGTACTGTCTATTTGCATGGATTTTTTGCATGCAAACATTTGCAAGTAATGCTAATCCTACATGTGTTTACAATGTTTTTGTAAGATTTGGACCTCCTGAACAAGATTTTGACCCCACATGACCCAAAGTCAAACTTTGCATAGATATCATCAAGAAAAACATCGTGGTCAAGTATCATCATTATTGGACCAAAACTATGGCCTCTAGTGTTTTTACAAGGTTTCATTGGGACAAATCTTCTGACCAAGTTTCATGAAGATTGGACAAGAAATGTGCCCTCTAGAGTGTTCACAAGGTTTCTCTATAGCCGAATAAGGAGAACTGCCCCGCCCACTGGCAACCATGTTTTTCAACGGACCGGAACCACTTTTGAATTCAAGCAAGATATCATTAAGACAAACATTTTTACAAAGTTACATGCAGATTGGGCATGAAATGTGACTTCTACAGTGTTTACAATGTATTTCTTTTTTTGATCTAGTGACCTAGTTTTCGACCCAGCATGATCCAGTTTCGAACTCAATCGAGCTATCATTGGGTCAAATCTTCTGACTAAGTTTCATGAAGATCGGCAGGAAATGTGGCCTCTAGAGTGTTTGCAAGGTTTCTCAATAGCCAAATATCATTTATACAAACATTTTCACAAAGTTACATGAAGATTGGGCATAAAATGTGACTTTACAGTGTTAACAAGGTTTTTCTTTTTTTTACCTAGTGACCTAGTTTATGACCCGTCATGACCCAGTTTCGAACTCGACCGAGATCTCATTGGGACAAAGCTTCTGACCAAGTTTCATTAAGATCGGACAGTAAATGTGGCCTCTAGAGTGTTTACGAACAAATGTGAACGGACGGACGGACGGACGACGGATAAAGACCGGTCACAAAAGCTCACCTGAGCAATTAGGTGAGCTAAAAAACAAATGTCTTGACTAAGTTTCACGATTAGGCAAAAATTGTGACTTCTAGAGTGTTCAAATGGTTTCTCTATAGTCATATAAGGAAAACTGCCCCAGTAAGGAAAATGCGCACCCCCACTTGACTGCCATGTTTTTCAATAGACCAGAACCATTTTTGAAATCAACTCTCGTATCTAGGAAACAAAGGTTCTGACCTAATTCATGAACATTGGGCCAAAAATATGACTTCTTTAGTGTTCATGTTTTCACAATATACATATAGAGAAAACTGACCCGCCAACTGGCGGTCATGATTTTTCACCGATCTAGACCGTTTTCGAACTCGTCCGAGATAGCGATAAAACCAATGTTTTGACCAAGTTTCATGATGATTGGGCTAAAATTGTGACTTCTAGAGTGTTCACAAGGTTTCTCTATAGCCAAATAAGGAAAACTGCCACGCAAACTAGCGGCCATGTTTTTCAACGGACCGGAACCACTTTTAAATGCAACCAACATATTATTAAGACAAGCATTTTGACAAAGTTACATGAAGATTGGGCATGAAATGTGACTTCTACAGTGTTTAAATGTTTTTCTTTTTTTTTACCTAATGACCTAGTTTTTGACCCATCATGACCAAGTTTCGAACTCGATCGAGGTATCATTGGACAAATGTTCTGACCAAGTTTGCTGAAGATCGGACAATAAATGTGTCCTCTAGAGTGTTCACAAGGCAAAATGTTGACGACGCACGACTCACGACGGACAAAAAGCGATCACAAAAGCTCACCATGAGCACGTTGTGCTCAGGTGAGCTAAAAAGACAGCCCCTATAGATCTATATTCGATGGTATTGAAACACCCACAGAAAGTATGGAAGAAATGGTAGAAAAAAACTGATTGAATTTGTTGAAATTGCGCCTAGTTACATCAGAGACACAACAGATTGTCAAAATAATATATAAAAAATAACAAATACAACACCACAAGGAGCGCTACTATTTAGTTTTGATGTTGTCAAACTCTTCCAGTCCATTCCAATACAAAAATGTTTAGAAGCTAGTAGAGCGGCATTAAATACAAGGACAAATAAGACAATCCCATCAAAAGCGATAATGATTACAACGGTAATTGACAACAATATTATTATGTTCAATGGTATATAATATAAACAGATAAAAGGTGTTGCCACAGGATCAAAACTAGGAAGGAAATATGCATGTAGCTACATGCGTATATGGGATAAACATCGGATGAAAAATGAATGTCTACCAATCTTTTATAAGAGGCATATTGACGATGATTTTAGACTTTGTACTCATGGGAGAGATCAGCTTGATAAATTCCTGGAACATTCCAATAGGATCGACGAAAGCATACAGGTAGAAATGAGAGTGGATGCCAACCAGATAGATTTTTTAGATAAATTGTTAAGATCGAAAATGGGGAGTTGACTTCATCATTATACACGAAAGCCACCGAAAAACACACGTATCAAAATCAAAAGTCAAGCGATCCTACAAAAAATAATCCAATCCATGGCCTATACGACTCAAGTGAATATGTTCAAGTGAAGATTATCAGACGGGGCAAATATATTGAAGCCATCAAAGATAATAAGGAAGACAAGAAGAGTACCTCTCGTTCTGACATACTCAAGAAAACTGCCAAATATTCACAATAGTGTACGAAAACACCTATCCTTACTGCATCAGTCAGAGAAGACGAAAGAGATCTTCAATATAACCCCGGTTATCGCATATATAAGGGATAGAACTATCTCTGATGTTCATGGGAAAATAAATCTGTGCTGTGCTGTGAGTAGTGGGGTCAACCAAGAGGGAAGATGTACACGTGAACGTGTAGTTTGTGACATGTTAGGAATTGGTCTACACAAGAATGGCGGAAAAGAAAGTTTTCTTAGCGAAAAGGCATAGTTGTGAGACGTGGAACATTATTAACGTTATTAACTGCCTCAATTGTCTAAAAGTGTTGTATGTATGTGAAACCGAAAGGTCAATTAAACAAAAACTGAAAGAACACGACGAGGATGTAAGACTCCAATGAAAAAAACGGTTGCCGAGCATTGCAGAAATAGTAGTAGAAGTCGTCGTCGTAAAAGTAGAAGTAGTAAAGTAGTAGAAGGAGTAGTAGCAGTAGTAATAGTAGTAGTAGAAGTAGTAGTAGTAGCAGCAGCATTGTTAGTAGTAGAAGTTGTAGTAGTAGTAGTGTCATTATTGTTTTTATTATAAATTGTAGTAATATAGTTAGCATTAGTATGATAATTGATATATGGATAAAATGAATTGAGTTTATATTTATTAAATTATCTTTATCATTTGTTTGTTTTGTTTGGTAATAGTAAAATACATGTATTTTTGTAATAAAAATGATAGTTGTGATAATAATTTATTAGTGAAGTTATTAATATAATTTTTGTTATCATTATTATAAGTAGTAGTTTATTAGTTTTAGTTATTATTATTACTATTTTTATTTGTGTTTTCATAATAAGTTTATTATTAATTATCTCATAATAAAAATAATTATATTTTCATTATCATTCTTACAGTGAATTAGTATATGCATGTGTTTCTGGGGGTAATTTGCGTCCCTGCCGTTTCAACGTCGTGCCTTCATTTCCAGTTTATCTGGCTTTGACATCAATGTACAATTGTTTTGTTGATAATCAGAAAGAAATTGTAGCCAATTTGTAAAAACAAACATTGAAAAAAGCCTATTTAGGCGAAATATATCAGGAAAGATTAAAACTTGTTCTCTGTCAATTTATATTTATCCCTACTGGATACGAAACTGAGTATAACTATTTATAACCAATATTTTCTCTATTGATGTCAACATCTAATAATGCTTTTTCTTACAGGATTTTTAAATAAATAATCATCCAATATTGTGAAGCTTAAGCTCAATTCTATTGTCAACCTTTACCTATATTCGCTGCGTTAAAACCTGCGCATCCCTATATGTCCATTGTGGCTGCACTAAAATCAGCGTTGTATACCAACCCAGTTAAGTATGCCAAAATCTTCAACATCTGACAAACATTTTGGACGCAATATATGAGGAGATGTGCAAAGTTGATAAAACATTTATGTCTAAAAGATGTCACATGATCTAATCGAACAAGATCTTGTGTCTGACAGGCCCTATCGCAGATTCTTTAGAGATCTATTTTAATCCCAAATAATAGTCAAACCAATCACGTAAAATGGCAACAATCAGATTTTGCGTAATGAGGTCTCATTACAACCACAGGAGGAAAGCCTATAGTATTATATATATATATATTCATGCTACGTCATGTACTCTATGTACATTACCGCTGTTAAAATAAACCGGAGCAGTTTATCAAATAATACTCGGTTGCATTTGCAGATTTCTGCATACAAACATAATTATGTTTAAACTTGCACAATTTTGTATTTGTCTATGGTAAATGCGCTTGTTGTACAAGAAAATAATTTATTATATACATACATATATATATATATATATATATATATATATATATATATATATATATATATATATATATATATATATATATATATATATATATATATATATATATACGAAATATATATATATATATATATATATATATATATATATATATATATATATATATATATATATATACTATAATAAAAACAAGAAATGCAACTTCATTTGCCATAAAATTACACCATCTTTACTGTAAACCATGTAACTCGAACAATTTTTAACGAATCATTCAACTACACACCGGTTGTTTTCGAAAGCTAATAAAATAATTTATCATGAAAAATTAACATCAGTACCATTGATCCAGCAGTATGTCATCAAGTGAGTAACTACAAGCAGTCTATCCCAGCAGACCAACAAATAAACATGCTAGACTCACACAAGTGCGGACAAATTTAAAACAAGCCAATCAGTCAATTTGTTTACGATTTATTGATCAGAAAAGATTTTCACATTTATTGAGACAGTGACCTTGATCTTTTACCTAGTGACCCCAATTAATATAGGGTCATTACTGTCATAGGCCAACGCACATGTGAAGTATCAAGCTAATCGGTCAATTCATTGACGAGTTATTCATTGTTATCGATTAGTCACTAATTGTGACAGTCACCTTGACCTAGTGACCCCAATTTTGATAGGGGTCATCTACTGTCCAAAGCCAATGCATATGTGAAGTATCAAGCCAATTCGTTGACGAGTTATCATCAGAAATGATTTTCACACTTGACTTACTGAGACAGTGACCTTAACCTTTGACCTAGTGACCGCCGACATCTAGCAAAACAATATACCCCTCTTCTTCGAAGGGGAGCATAATTATAGCTGCAATATGATTGTTAGTAGCAAATAATTATAAGCCACTACCGTGACTGTGATTGACCACTCTAAATGTGCAGCTCCATGAGATACACATGCATGCCAAATATATAAAGTGGCCATGTTCAATATTGAATATTATCTCCCTTTTTAAAGCTTATTACTTCCCTTAAATGTGTATTTTTTACCGTAGACCATAAAGGATGACCTTGACCTTTTACCACAATGTGTTTGGCAGAAACACAAAGCAGCCTACTGCGACGCTTTGATTTATTTAACAAAAATATATACGTGGGCAGGTCAGATAACTATGTCCATTTAAAGCTTATTACTTCCCTTAACTTTGTTTTCTTGACCCTAGACCTTGAAGGATGATGTTCACCTTAAAATTTTACCACTCAAAATGTGCAGCTCCATGAGATACACATGCATGCCAAATATCAAGGTGCTATCTTCAATATTTAAAAAGTTATGGCCAATGTTAAGGTTTTAGCACGACGCCTATGGCGGGCGGCGGAAGACGAGCTGGCGTTAATGACTCGGGTTTTCTCCGAAAACAGCCACGCTAAAAATGAATATAAAGGTTGGATGAAGATGTATATTTATCTAAGGATTAAATTCTTTGTGAATAAATAAATCTGTTGAACATCCAAAAACAACAATATTTGAACATATATTATCTTTCTTTTAAACATATTTAACAATTGAGCGAAAAAAAGATGACACAACACATTAATAATGGAGCAAAAGTTTTTATTTCATGATAAATCTAGCTCCAGTTTAAATATTTTTTTGCAGAATTTCAGAGCACTTATGTCATAACGGGTCAAACCCTTGCACAATTTATATTGACATACACTGGGCTTATAATTTAAATTAAAACAGCAAAACATGCAATATAAAATCTATCAACTCTGTTGAGCAATACTTATATTTTATCCTCAAATAACAAGAAGCAATGAAATTCTGCAGTAGAAGCATTGTTACACCATCAAAAACGATAAAATGCATCACAGTTGGATGACTCCAAATTTGCAGTTGACCCTGAAACCTTGTGATAAAACCTGCTTACCACTCTTCCATCCACACCTAATACCTGCTTACCACTATTCCATTTACACATAAAACCTGCTAACCACTCTTCCATTTACTCATTCTTTGAGCAGCATCGCAGAAAATGGGTGTAACACCATATGTGGCCTGCATTCACACAGTCTGGTCAGAAGCTTCTATGTCAGGTTATGAGAACACGAAGCCTTGCATGACTTTATAGTGGACAGGACAGCTCCTGACAAGACTGCACAAATGCGAAGGCTGGTCTTGTCTATAGCTGCATATGGCATACATCACATTTTCTCATGAACCAGCTCATTTTGATGAAGTTTGACACAAACATGCAACCTTCGTAACAGAAGGAAAAAATACTATATGAGCCTCGCTCTGGAAACAAACAAACTTAACCCTTTGCATGCTGGGAAATTTGTCGTCTGCTGAATTTCTAAAATAAGCATTTTCGTAGATTTGTTTCAAAGAATACTATCAGAATAGCAAACAGTTTGGATCCTGATGAGACGCCGCGTTCGGTGGCGTCTCATCTGGAACCAAACTGTTTGCAAAGGCCTTCAAAATTCGGTTCCAGCACTGAAAGGGTTAACACATGTGTGTAGTGTGGCCCAATTAGCCTGTGCAGTCCACACAGGCTAATCAAGGTCAGCACTTTTCGCATAAACTGGATTTTTGCTTAGAAGGGATTCCTATACAATGAAATTCCATTAAAGCGGAAAGTGTGGTCACATATTAGCCTGTGCGGACTGCACTGGCTTATCTGGGCAAACACTTGACCCACATGCAAGTCCAGCTTTTGCAAAAGAAGGTCCATATGTAGAGTACCTTATTATAGAAAAACTGATCAGGTCTCATATAACAGCCAATGCTTTAAAACAAAAGAAGAATTTTGACACATTTAGTTTGTGCAATGGCTGTTTCATAGGTACTTAACCAGTAAAATGTCTGAGTTTAGTGCATGTCACTTAGGTAATTCATTTTTGGATAATTTTGTTAACATATATCATTCAAACTTTGAAAGACACTTAAGTAAGCAATTGTGAAATAATGACATAAGACTTCAGGATTCCCATGCAATTTACATACATTGGTTGGTATACAAATACGTTCCAATGAATAAGGAAAAACAAAGGCTGTTTGTAAAACATGCATGCCCCCCATATGGGCTGTCAGTTGTAGTGGCAGCCATTGTGTGAATACGTTTTTGTCACTGTGACCTTGACCATTGACCAAGTGACCTGAAAATCAATAGAGGTCATCTGCGAGTCATGATCAATGTACCTATGAAGTTTCATGATCCCTGGCGTAAGCTTTCTTGAGTCATCATCCAGAAACCATTTTACTGTGTCAAGTCACTGTGACATTTGACCTAGTGACCTGAAAATCAATAGGGGTCATCGGAGAGTCATGATAAATGTACCTATGACGTTTAATGATCCTAGGCGTAAGCGTTCTTGAGTTATCATCCGGAAACCATTTTACTGGTTCGAGTCACCTTGACCTTTGACCTAGTGGCCTGAAAATCAATAGGGGTCATCTGCGAGTCATGATCAATGTACCTATGAAGTTTCATGATCCTAGGCGTAAGCGTTCTTGAGTTTTCATCCGGAAATCATTGTACTGGTTCGAGTCACCGTGACCTTGACCTTTGACCTGAAAATCAATAGGGAACATCTGCGAGTCATGATCAATGTACCTATGAAGTTTCATGATCCTATGCGTAAGCGTTCTTGAGTTATCATCCGGAAACCATTTTACTGGTTCAAGTCACCGTGACCTTGACCTCTGACCAAGTGACCTGAAAATCAATAAGGGTCATCTGCGAGTCATGATCAATGTACCTATGAAGTTTCATGATCCTAGGCGTAAGCGTTCTTGAGTTATCATCCGGAAACCATTTTACTGTTTCGAGTCATCGTGACCTTGACCTTTGACCTAGTGACCTGAAAATCAATAAGGGTCATCTGCGAGTCATGATCAATGTACCTATGAAGTTTCATGATCCTAGGCGTAAGCGTTCTTGAGTTATCACCCGAAAACCATTTTACTGTTTCGAGTCATTGTGACCTTGACCTTTGACCTAGTGACCTGAAAATCAATAGGGGTCATTTGCCAGTCATGATCAATGTACTTATGAAGTTTCATGATCCTAGGCGTAAGCGTTCTTGAGTTATCATCCGGAAATCATTTTTCTGTTTCGAGTCACCGTGACCTTGACCTTTGACGTGGTGACCTGAAAATCAAAAGGGATCATCTGCGAGTCATGATCAATGTACCTATGAAGTTACATGATCCTAGGCCCAAGCGTTCTTGAGTTATCATCCGGAAACCATTTTACTGGTTCAAGTCACCGTGACCTTGACCTCTGACCTAGTGACCTGAAAATCAATAATGGTCATCTGCGAATCATGATCAATGTACCTATGAAGTTTCATGATCCTAGGCGTAAGCGTTCTTGAGTTATCATCCGGAAACCATTTTACTGTTTCGAGTCATCGTGACCTTGACCTTTGACCTAGTGACCTGAAAATCAATAGGGGTCATTTGCCAGTCATGATCAATGTACTTATGAAGTTTCATGATCCTAGGCGTAAGCGTTCTTGAGTTATCATCCGGAAATCATTTTTCTGTCTCGAGTCACCGTGACATTGACCTTTGACGTAGTGACCTGAAAATCAAAAGGGGTCATCTGCGAGTCATGATCAATGTACCTATGAAGTTACATGATCCTAGGCCCAAGCGTTCTTGAGTTATCATCCGGACACCATCTGGTGGACGGACGGACGGACGGACGGACCGACCTACCAACATGTGCAAAACAATATACCCCCTCTATATATATGTATATGTATATAAGGGGGCAGAGCTCCAGATAATTTTTTCAGCCGAGGGGTATTTCACTCATGAATTTTTTAATTGATGAGTAAAAATCAAAATCCGGGACTGCCGGTCAGGGCGGCACATATCGTGACGGTCATATGGAAAACAAGCAAGCAGCAAGTTTTCGCATTACATAATGATTCTAGTGGATTCATCGATTGCAAACCGGATTTTAATATATCTAACAGTTTAATCATGTGCTTCGTCACATTATCTGAATGGTAAGCGGGTGGTATCCGTAAAACTTGTTTATTATATATGTGTATTACGGCTGCCATTTAAAAAGTGCTTGAAGGAAAAAGGTTTTTCCATAGTGCCACACAAGAGATGAACTGATAGCAAAACTTATATGCTTGAAGTTGGGCGATTTGGTTTTTTTTTTCGAATGTGAATATTTTCACCATTAGCGTATATCGATTTTCAACAATGCAGCGGAAAGTCCGTTGTGTCAACATCAGCCTTTATCGTGGGCCAAAATGAAATGATACCGTTCTGACTGAGGAGTAAATTAGGTCGGGAACCACATTCTGTACATAGATGGTGATGTCACTACGTTTTTTCTGGTGTGGACACAATGACGGGAACCAGTCATGATTACATGAACTTATATTCATGTATAAACGGCTAATACGCATTGAAATTGCACACGTTACGTAATCCGAATTTAGCCAGGAGTTTTTTTACTCAACAAAATTTTAAGCCATGCGTATTTTCTTTTTTTTCATGCGTATTTTACGCAAATACGCATCTTACACTGGACCTCTGCACGATACGTAATCCGAATTTAGCCAGGAGTTTTTTTACTCAACAAAATTTTAAGCCATGCGTATTTTCTTTTTTTTCATGCGTATTTTACGCAAATACGCATCTTATCTGGACCTCTGTAAGGGGGGCATAAAAAAGCATCAATATATGCATAAGACGGTGAACACTTGAGTACATAGACAACAGTGAGCAACATACAACCTATCTGAGAATAAATAACACAATATCTTATTTAAATCAATTGCTCCATTATCAACAAGACTATAAGCAATATATGTCCCCTTCCGGCTCCACCATTGTCAGACTTATATATGTATATTTATTTCCATAGCAACCAGAATTTTTGACATAGGAACAAAATGAAATGACGTGCATAATGTCCATATTGCCATCTATACTTGTTTCAAGTTTCATGAAAAAATATAAAGAATTTAAAAGTAATCGCAGGATCCAGAAAAACCCCATTTTCAGCAGTATTTCTAGTCTATTTGTTGCCATAGCAACCAGAATTTTTTACGTAGGAACAAAATGAAACGACGTGCATAATGTACATATTGCCATCTATCCATGTTTCAAGTTTTATGAAAAAAAAAGAAAAACTTTTAAAGTAATCACAGGATCTAGAAAAGTGTGACAGACAGACAGACAGACAGACAGACAGACAGACAGACAGACAGACAGACAGACAGACAGACAGACTCACAGAGCTAAAACCATAAGTCCCCTCCAGTGAAACCGGTAGGGGACAATAAAGAAATATTTTTCAACAGATTGCTCGTTCTGAAAAACATCAAAACCCAACTGTGTTGTTTTTTTCCGTTTAAGCACAAAATTTATCCTCCAAATGTGTTTAAAAAACACTTATAACATTAATTAATAGTAAGTTTTGAGAGTTTTCACATGTGAATGTAACTTGTTGTACGCATAACACTCGAAAATGAAACTTGTTAACAAACAAACACCACACATGCCCATTAAACAATATCAAATAAAAAGACAAAAATCGTAAGGTTTCAGGGTCAATAATTGCATGCCTAAAATGTAATAAACTCCCTTATAAAATAGTTTTCTTCCATAATTAGATCGCCTTTCTCCCTACCTAGCTCCCTTCTATCTCACAGCATGATTATGTTATGATCTGTCACCAAGAGCATGGCATTTTGTTATATTAATTTTGGCATGTGCATACTTTGGACAAGATTTTAACATTTCAGAGAAACGAGACAAACTGACATTTTAGTCACCAATTGTCCATGACTTGGAACCACTTTTTTATGATAAACATTACTTTATTGGTTCAAAATTGGGGCCAACATTTTGCCCCAGTCCATATATCGAAAGAATATATTTTTGCAAAAGGATAGCGTAAAATTCCCAATGAAGGTTTCCAAAACATAAATAATTAATATTTGTTAAATTAGTTCAATATTCAATTAATCTCCTCAATTAGCTCAATGAGTTGAGCGGCAGCTTGTTCATGTTAAAGACACTTGTATTTTGCAATTTTAATATTTGTTAACCAAAGAAGATTAATACATTATTCTTATTATCCCTTTGCCACTTAAACACGAATTTTTAACGCATTTGTTGTCCCTTTAAATTAAGACCTTTCTTAATAGATTCAAGTTTTAAAGGCTTCATTTTCAACGCTTAGATACTGATGAGCAGCTAACCACATACAACCGGAACAGACTGGAAGTTAATCCGAGCTGTTCTGATTTTATGCTGTTTGCACATAGCCATTTTCACTTTGCTGTTCTGGTTTTATGCTGTTTGCACATAGCCATTTTCACTTTGCTTCTGAGTGGGAAAGGGTTATGTCACAGTCGCCAGTTTCCCAATACAAAGAGACCAGGCCCATTCCCAAAATGGTGAAAAAGAAATCCCTGATCAGTCCAGTTCTGACAACCTGTTAAATGCCTTACTTGCTCAAAATATTTTCCAGAAATCAAGTACAGATAAAGTGAGGTAATAAGAGGTATATTAATAATTGATATTCAAAGTAATGAAAATGGTGGCTGCACAGCACATTAATTCAATGGAGTACAGTTGTATATTCAATCATCTGTGTTTATTTATGCACAATTAATTATTTATACAAAACATATAAATCTAAGGAGAAATTATTTAAGGTGTTTTTAAAAAAAAAGGTTTCAACAACAAAATTTACACAAATACTTAACTTACTACTGCACAACTGATTTGAAACGCCATGATTGTGTGACAGCAGAAAGACATTGGGCCTGTAATATATTGTTTGTTTCACTCTTATTTTGTACAGAGTCATTTAGCAAGTTTCTGTGAGTCATTTTGTACAATTTATACATAAGTCATCAATATTTATACACTATTTACAAATATATAACACATGATAAGTTTAAACAACGTGACTAAACACACAGAGTTTGTTTTGTATGAACAACACAAATGTTGAGTAAATTAAAAATGGGAACGCAATACAGGAAATCTGTATACATGTGCAATGAAATCAACAGTTTTATTTATTTGTATCATCAATGAACAGTAAGTCACACTCAAAATGAAAAAAGTGGCTTTTGCTGATAAAATGATGATCATATTGACTTAAAATTTAAACATGAAATGTTGAAATACATCATTTTTTGAATAAAACAACAAGACAAACAAACAATATAAATAATTTAGAAATTCCGAATGGATTGTTTTAGTTTGTAACATTTGTTTTACATTTATGCTTCAAATGCTATTATGCGAGATGACCTAAATAAGCATTTTATATGAATATGATTTTTTTTGAAGACTGACAAACTTTTTAATTTTGTTTACACATTCAGGACAAAAATAAATAAGAGAATATACAGCCAGAAATATGATATGATCAACTGAAACTTGAGGGTGTCCATATTCCTTTATACAATAGCACTCAATAGTATTATATAAAATAAAATATATAGAAAAAGTAAAAAAAAAGAAAAAGTAGGTGAATTACATATAACATTTTTTTGGTACAAAATACTTTACACAAGTATCCACTTCTTTCGGAAACACATTACCAATACTGATTTTCTTACAATCAATATTAGCCATTAATGATGTAAAAATCAATATTAGCCACGAATGCCACGAATGATGTAACAATCAATTTAGCCACGAATGATGTAACAATCAAAATTAGATACGAATGATGTAACAATCAATATCAGATAGTAATGATTTAACAGACCAAACAATTAATATCAGTTATAAACTGATGTTCAAACAGAAACAAATAGTTACAAAGTCCAGGAAATCCCAGTAATTATCAACACAATAACATTTAACAATTTATTACCCACATGGAATTTATAACTCAAAGAATAGTAACTAAGTACAACAGTTACTATACTTTTAACATATTTTTAATACACATACACATTTATGTACATCAGTTCCTAAAAGTCTGCTAGGATCATCTTCTGATTTTCCGCACCGCTTTCTTAATTTTTCTGTCTAAGCCACCAGCACTGAAAAAGTCAACAAAACTTAAAGGGGCTGTCAACCAGATTGACGAAAAAAAGAAGTTCAAAAATACTGTATTTTTTCACAATTATTAGTTTATATTGATTAAAATATCACGACTGGTATATTACATTACTTGAAAAGTTTTCATATTTTCAGTATATTCGGTATATACAAGTAATGTGACCTTAAATCCTCAGATTTGTTGTCCAGCGCTTGACCAACTGAGCTTGCTTGTTTAGAAGGATCACTATAGTAGAGGTGATATAAATGTCCTGCACATCTTAACTTAATGTTGATAGATTTTTAGGCATTAATTAAATCACTTGATTTATGTGGAAGTACTTTTGCTCCATAACCGACCATCGAGTGACTCTAATACAGTATTCTCATTCAAAGCTTGTTTGTTGGGGTATGAAAAACACCAAACAAGAGGGCCATATTGGTCCTTGGTCGCTCACCTGTGTAGTTTTTACGTTAAACGTGAGTGTTAAAAAGATTTTACTGTAGCTTACCCAATAGTGAAGGCTCCAGCCGCTGGTGACTGAGCTGAGAAGTTGAAACAAGGCGTGGCACCGAGGCCAGCTGGATTGGCCCCAAAGTTAAAACCAGACTGGGTCCCTGGGGCAGCCGCGTTGTCTGCAGACTGGAAACCAAAGTATCACAGTTAACCCTTTTACCACTCAGAAACGATCTTTGATCTTTGGTAGTCCCTTAGTAAAGTGATATTAAGTAAAGACCTTTCTTACAAGATTCAATCTTAAAAGGCTTCATTTCCAATCGTAAGGTAATGATGAGCAGCTAACTGCATAAAACCTGAACAGACTTAGATTCACTCGCAGGCTGTTCTGGTTTAATGCTGATTGCATAGATCCATATTTTTATATTTTTTCACTTTATATCTGAGTTGGAAAGGCTTAAGTACAAGTAACTGCTGCATTCTTCTATGTTCCCACTGCTAGGAAGTCTAAATTAAAGGTACAATACTATAACTGCCACTCCATTGATATGTTTATACTAATTCTTACAAAAAACTGTAAATTGTTTCACTTACTATACAAGCAACTCCTTTTTTAACATCAATATAACATAGGATTTAACTTTCTGTACGTACTTTTGCACTTGAGTAAAACTTGAGTAAAAGATGACGAAGAGGCCTCGTCTAAAACGCAGCCAGAAGTAGACCTCTGCAAAGTAATTGGAGCATTCCATACCGACCTGTTGATGTGTTAACTGAAACAAAACATTGTCATGTAAGGGTCTCCAAAGGGCATTCTGCAAGGTCAAGCTTTAAATCTATCAATTAAAGATTGTTTAGTAAAACGTTTTGTGTGTGTCAAAGTTGTATTTTTCGCTTTTTAAAGACAGCGTGAAAATGTCGGCAATTTAAAATGGTTTAAATGTGTACCCCACGAAGTAAAGAGATTTAATTAGTATAAAGGTTATGCTTATTGAAAAAAGTGAGGCGACCCATGTGTATCCCAGTTTCCTTCTTATCGCTTTAGTTCGTTAACAACATAACTGACATAGAAAAAGCCACTACCAATTTAGTTTGACAATCATACAATTTTCATCTAAAAGGATGTTTTAATAGAAAAGTCATGATGTCTATCACAGTCTAGATAGCAGATGTAGCTATGTGTTTATTGTTAGATATATATAGTAAATATAAACAAAAAAATGGAAACTTATGCAAATATGCCAAATTAATTAATCAAAGTGTACAACGTCTCACGACACATTTAACTATTTTTCTTCATTTAATTGAGCATTTTATCTACTGAACATTATTATTCCGTTATAGGAAATTCAAGTATGCTAATCATCTGCCTCGTTCTACTGTGCACATCGTCTGCCTCGTTCTAGTGTGCAAATAGTCTGCCTCGTTCTATTAGGCACATCGTCTGCCTCGTTCTAGAATGCACATCGTCTGCCTCGTTCGAGGGTGCACATCGTCTACCTCTTTCGAGTGCGCACATCGTCTGCCTCGTTATGATGTGCACATCGTCTGCCTCGTTCGAGGGTGCACATCGTCTACCTCTTTCGAGTGCCAGTAATAGGAAACTGCCCTAATCGTAAGTAGCAGGAAAATGACGCATAAATAATTGTACCATGGTGTTTAATGACCAGACTTCTTAAGCAGCCACCTATGGTTTATGACATTATGTTGTAAGTTAAGTCCGGACAATATCTGATCAAACAAGATAATCGGTTTGTGCCCAACAAAGGGACAATCAAACACCGGAATACAACGGCTTGAATGATTTAAAGATAGATACAATCAAATCATAACAATTAAATATAATTAAATTTAAAATGTATTTTATGTTTCAAAGTGTGTTTGTTTCCAGACAAATACCATTATGGTAAATTATTATATGTTGTGTGCATGGAATGATAGATTTAGTGTTTCTTTCATCCTAATTTGTTTCAGTACAACACAACAACTTGTTGGAATGTTTAAAAATAACATCTAAATATAACTAGAATAACTAGTGAATTGGTCTATACCCACGAAAGTATTACGGAAGGATTAGGAATAGAACCTTACTTACCCAGCCGGCCCCTTGAGAATTCTGACACTGATAATCATGGACTTCTCGGGCTCAAACTCAGTTTAGGACCAACGGTTTTCTGTACCGGTAAATTGTTTATGCTTTAAACAACTTTAACTGTCATGCTCGTTATGTCATTAAAAATGAATTTAAGATTGGATGAAGATGTATATTCATTTAAGGGTTAAATTCTTTGTGAATAAATCAATCTGTTGAACATCCAAATACAACAATATTTAAACATATATTATCTTTCTGTTAAACATATTTAACAATTAAGCGAAAAAAAGATGACACGACACAGTAATAATGGAGCAAAAGTTTTTATTTCATGATAATTCTAGCTCCAGTTTAAATATTTTTTTGCAGAATTTCAGAGCACTTAATATGTCATAACGGTTCGAACCCTTGCACAATCCATATTGGCATACACTGGGCTTATAATTTAAATTAAAACAGCAAAACATGCAATATAAAATAAAATCTATCAACAATTGTTGAGCAAAACTTATTTTTTATCCTCAAATAACAAGAAGCAATGAAATTCTGCAGTAGAAGCATTATTACACCATCAAAAACGATAAAATGCATCACAGTTGGATGACTCTAAATTTGCAGTTGACCCTGAAACCTTATGATAAAATCTGCTTACCACTCTTCCATCTACACAAAATACCTGCGTACCACTCTTCCATCTACACATAATAACTGCTTACCACTCTTCCATCCACACATCATACCTGCTTACCACTATTCCATCCACACATAAAACCTGCTTACCACTCTTCCATCCACACCTAATACCTGCTTACCACTATTCAATCCACACATAATACCTGTTTACCACTCTTCCATCCACACATAATACCTGCTTACCACTATTCCATCCACACATCATTCCTGCTTACCACTCTTCAATCCACACATAATACCTGCTTACCACTATTCAATCTACACATCATACCTGCTTACCACTCTTCCATTCACACCTAAAACCTGCTTACCACTCTTCAATCCAGACATAATACCTGCTTACCACTCTTCAATCCAGACATAATACCTGCTTACCACTATTCCATCCACACATAATACCTGCTTACCACTCTTCCATCCACACATAATACCTGCTTACCACTATTCCATCCACACATAACACCTGCTTACCACTATTCCATCCACACAAAATACCTGCTTACCACTCTTCCATCCACACCTAATATCTGCTTACCACTCTTCCATCCACATACCTGCGTACCCCTCTTCCATCCACATATAATACCTACGTACCACTCTTCCATCTACACAAAATACCGGCTTACCACTCTTCCATGTTCACAATAATACCTGCTTACCACTCTTCCATCCCACATAATACCTGCTTACCACTCTTCCATTTAATAATTCTTTGAGCAGCATCGCAGAAAATGGGTCTAATGCCATATGTAGCCTGCATTCACGAAGTCTGGTCAGGAGCTTCTATATCAGGTTATGAGAACACAAAGCCTTGCATGCCTTTATAGCGGACAGGACAGCTCCTGACAAGACTGCACAAATGCGAAGGCTGGTCTGGTCTATAGCCGCATATGGCATACATCACATTTCCTCATGAGCCAGCTCATTTTGATGAAGTTTGATACAAACATGGAACCTCCATAACAGAAACAAGGAAAAAATACTATATAAGCCTGGCTCTGGAAAAAAAGGAACTTAAAACGTGTACAGTCCACACAGGCTAATCAAGGTCAGCACTTTTCGCATAAACTGGATTTTTGCTTAGAAGGGACTTCCTATACAATGAAATTCCATTAAAACGGAAAGTGTGGTCACATATTAGCCTGTGCGGACTGCACTGGCTTATCTGGGCAAACACTTTACCCACATGCAAGTCCAGCTTTTGCAGAAGAAGGTCCATATGTAGAGTACCTTACTATAGAAAAACTGATCAGGTCTCATATAACAGCCAATGCTTTAAAACAAAAGAAGAATTTTGACACATTTAGTTTGTGCAATGGCTGTTTCATAGGTACTTAACCAGTAAAATGTCTGAGTTTAGTGCATGTCACTTAGGTAATTCATTTTGGATAATTTTGTTAACATATATCATTCAAACTTTGAAAGACACTTATGTTAGCAATTGTGACATAATGACATAAGACTTCAGGATTCCCATGCAATTTACATAAAAAAGCATCAATATATGCATAAGACGGTGAACACTTGAGTACATAGACAACACTGAGCAACATCCAACCTATCTAAGAATAAATAACACAATATCTTATTTAAATCAATTGCTCCATTATCAACAAGACTATAAGCAATAAATGTCCCCTACCGGCTCCACCATTGTCAGAAATTCCACCATTGTCAGATTTTTATATATATATTTATTTCCAACTAAAATTTTTGACATAGGAACAAAATGAAATGACGTGCATAATGTCCATATTGCCATCTATATTTGTTTCAAATTTCATGAAAAAATATAAAGAACTTTAAAGTTATCGCAGGATCCAGAAAACCACCATTTTCAGCAGTATTTCTAGTCTATTTGTTGCCATAGCAACCAGAATTTTTGACGTAGGAACAAAATGAAACGGCGTGCATAATGTCCATATTGCCATCTATCCATGTTTCAAGTTTTATGAAAAAATATGAAGAACTTTTAAAGTTATCGCAGGATCCAGATAAGTGTGACAGACAGACTCACAGAGCTAAACCCGTAAGTCCCCTCCAGTGAAACCGGTAGGGGACAATAAAGAAATATTTTTCAACAGATTGCCCTTTTGTTCTGAAAAACATCAAAACCCAACTGTTTTTGTTTTTTGTTGTTTTTTTCCGTTTAAGCACAAAAGTTATCTTCCAAATGTGTTTAAAATACACTTATTACATTAATTAATAGTAAGTTTTGAGAGTTTTCACATGTGAATGTAACTTCTTGTACGCATAACACTCGAAAATGAAACTTGTAAACAAACAAACACCACACATTCCCATCAAACAATATCAAATAAAAAGACAAAAATCGTAAGGTTTCAGGGTCAATAATTGCATGCCTAAAATGTAATAAACTCCCTTATAAAATAGTTTTCTCCCATATTTAGATCGCCTTTCTCCCTACCTAGCTCCCTTCTATCTCACAGCATGATTATGTTATGATCTGTCACCAAGAGCATGGCATTTTGTTATATTAATTTTGGCATGTGCATACATTTGGACAAGATTTTAACATTTCAGAGAAACGAGACAAACTGACATTTTAGTCACCAATTGTCCATGACTTGGAACCACTTTTTTATGATAAACTTTATGATTACTTTATTGGGTCAAGTTTGGACCTTTCTTAATAGATTCAAGTTTTAAAGGCTTGATTTTCAACGCTCATATTGATGAGCAGCAAACCACATACAACCGGAACAGACTGGAAGTTAATCTGAGCTGTTCTGGTTTTATGCTGTTTGCACATAGCAATTTTCACTTTGCTGTTCTGGTTTTATGCCGTTTGCACATAGCCATTTCACTTTGCTGTTCTGGTTTTATGCTGTTTGCACATAGCCATTTGTTCTTTGCTGTTCTGGTTTTATGCTGTTTGCACATAGCCATTTTCACTTTGCCTCTGAGTGGAAAAGGGTTATGTCCCAGTTGCCAGTTTCCCAATACAAAGAGACCAGGCCCATTCCCAAAATGGTGAAAAAAAATCCCTGATCAGTCCAGTTCTGACAACCTGTTAAATGCCTAACTTGCTCAAAATATTTTCCAGAAATCAAGTACAGATAAAGTGAGGTAATAAGAGGTATATTAATAATTGATATTCAAAGTAATGAAAATGGTGGCTGCACAGCACATTATTACAATGGAGTACAGTGGTATATTCAATCCTCTGTGTTTATTAATGCACAATTAATTATTTATACAAAACATATAAATCTAAGGAGAAATTATTTAAGGTGTTTTTAAAGAAATGGTTTCAACAACAAAATTAGCACAAATACTTAACTTACTACTGCACAACTGATTTGAAATGCCATGATTGTGTGACAGCAGAAAGACATTGGGCCTGTAATCTATTGTTTGTTTCATTCTCATTTTGTACAGAGTCATTTAGCAAGTTTCTGTGAGTCATTTTGTACAATTTATACATAAGTCATCAATATTTATACACTATTTACAAATATATAACACATGATAAGTTTAAACAACGTGACTAAACACACACAGCTTGTTTTGTATGAACAACACAAATGTTGAGTAAACTAAAAATGGGAACTAACTACAGGAAATCTGTATACATGTGCAATGAAATCAACAGTTTTATTTATTTGTATCATCAATGAACAGTAAGTCACTCTCAAAATGAAAAAAGTGGCTTTTGCTGATAAAATGATGATCATATTGACTTAAAATTTAAACATGAAATGTTGAAATACATCCTTTTTTGAATAAAACAACAAGACAAACAAACAATATAAATATTTTAGAAATTCTGAATGGATTGTTTTAGTTTGTAACATTTGTTTTACAGTGTAAAGCCAGGTTTGCATGTGTATGGACAAAATAATTACACAATTTTATATGATTTTATATGATTTATACGACAGTTACCGAAATTCAAACAAACATTTATGCTGCAAATTAGCCAAATGTGTTCTAAAACAACAGCTATTATGCAAGATGACCTAAATAAGCATTTAATATGAATATGAATTTCTTGAAGACTGACAAACTTTTAATTTTTTTTATCATAATCAGGACAAAAATAAATCAGAGAATATACAGCCAGATAAAAAGATATGACCAACTGAAACTATTCCTTTATACAATAGCACTCAATAGAATTACGGCAGAAAAACTAGGTGAATTACATATAACTTTTTTTGGTACGAAATATTTCACACAAGTATCCACTTCTGTCGGAAACACATTACCAATACTTTTTACAATCAATATTAGCCACGAATGATGAAACAATCAATATTAGATACAAATGATGTAACAATCAATATTAGATACGAATGATGTAACAGACCAAACAATTAATATCAGTTATAAACTGATATTAAAACAGAAATAAATAATTACAAAGTCCAGGAAATCCCAGTAATCATCAACACAATAACATTTTACAATTTATTACCCACATGGGATTTATAACTAAAAGAATAGTAACAAAGTACAACAGTTACTATACTTTTAACATATTTTTTTAATACACATACACATTTATGTACATCAGTTCCTAAAAGTCTGCTAGGATCATCTTCTGATTTTCCGCACCGCTTTCTTAATTTTTCTGTCTGAAGTGCCACCAGCACTGAAAAAGTCAACAAAACTTAAAGGGGCTATCAACCAGATTGACGAAAAAAAGAAAAGTTCTAAAGTACTGTAATTTTTTGCAATTATTAGTTTATATTAATTAAAATATCACGACTGGTATATTACATTACTTGAAAAAAGTTGTTAAGTTTTCATATTTTCAGTATATTCGGTATATACAATTAATGTGACCAGGCCAGTAATCACGCCTTCAATTCTCAGATTTGTTGTCCAGCGCTTGACCAACTGAGCTTTCTTGTTTAGAAGGATCACTAGAGTAGAGGTGATATAAATGTCCTGCACATCTTAACTTAATGTTGATAGATTTTTAGGCATTAATTAAATCACTTGATTTATGTGACTCTAATACATTATAATCATTCAAAGTTTGTTTGTGGGGTAAGAAAAACACCAAACAAGAGGGCCATGGTGGCCCTTGGTCGCTCACCTATGTATGGTATTTAAGTTAAACTTGAGTGTTAACAAGATTTTACTTAAGCTTACCCAATAGTGAAGGCTCCAGCCGCTGGTGACTGAGCGGAGAAGTTGAAACTAGGCGTGGCACCAAGGCCAGCTGGATTGGCCCCAAAGATGAAACCAGACTGGGTCCCTGGGGCAGCCGCGTTGTCTGCAGACTGGAAACCAAAGTATCACAGTTAACCCTTTTACCACTCAGAAATGATCTTTGATCTTTGGTAGTCCCTTAGTAAAGTCATATTAAGTAAAGACCTTTCTTACAAGATTCAATCTTAAAAGGCTTCATTTCCAATCGTAAGGTAATGATGAGCAGCTAACTGCATAAAACCTGAACAGACTGTCATTAACTCACAGGCTGTTCTGGTTTAATGCTGATTGCATAGATCCATATTTTTTCACTTTACATCTGAGTTGGAAAGGCTTAAGTGAAAGTAACTGCTGCATTATTCTATGTTCACACTGCTAGGAAGTCTAAATTAAAGGTAAATTTACAGAGACAATACTATTACTGCCAATCCATTGATATTGTTATACTAATTCTTAAAAAAACTGTAAACTGTTTCACTTACTACACAAGCAACTACTTTTTTTAAATTTCAATATAACATAGGATTTAACTTTCTGTCCCTACTTATGCAATTCATTACAACTTGAGTGAAAAGATGATGAAGAGGCCTCATCTAAAACGCAGCCAGAAGCTCCTTTAGTTTTATAACAGCACACATAGGGCTATAAAAAGCTCCTTCTATCTAAAACACTTCTTTATCTCAAGAATATGTGCCAAGCTCTAGGAAAATGGGGCTTAATGCATGCGCGTAGTGTCGATCCGCGTAGGCTAGTCAGGGACTACACTTCCAGCTTTCAAGGCATTTTGTTTGTTTGAAGAAACTCTCTTCTTAGCAAAAGTCCAGTTTAAGCAGAAAGTGCGGATTGCACATGCCAACCAGGGACGACACTTTACGCACATGCATTAAAAGCTTTTTTTCACAGAACAAGGCTCATTTCATATCGCACCCCTACCTTTCCAAACTGGAACACAGGGTTGGATTGGATGGGGGCAGATGGCTGACTGGAACCAAATCCTGCAAACAAAACATAGACCCAGTAGAAACAAAGCCTTTAAAATAGCATGCATGCATGTACATAGCATACTTTTTTTAAAAGTCAATACAATCATGTTCACTAGTGAAACAATCAAAAATGACTTTTTTCATCTAGTATTCTTTAATTGTTATTTAAGCTGAAGTATGTTTTAGTCTAATCCTGTGTAACAGCAATCTTTTTCCTTTATACAATGGGACTCTTTCCAATTTAACAAGCAAAGGCGTAAAATTGAAATCCCCTGCCAAATAAATTGAGTTTAATTATTAACAGGAGCTGTCAGAGGACAGCGCGCTCGACTATTCGAGTGCTTAACAGTATAACCTAAGCCATCATGGGGAAATTGTTGATATTCATTAATTTTTTAGACGATTTTTCAAAAATAAAAAAAGGAAAAAAATAAAAAATAAATAAAAAAAATGTGGGGGGGTATGGGGGGGTTGAGAGGGGGTATAATGTGGGTAGTGGTCATTTATTAGATGATCTTTTAAATATAAAAAAAGGAAAAAAATAATAATTTGGGGGGGGGGGAGTCTGGGTTTGGGCGTGGGGTATTGTTTGAGTGGAATCCATTGTGGTATTCAGGTAAGTGTTGTTTTGTCAAAGTATTAATAAAATCTGATCATAAATAAAGAAGTTATGGCAATGTAACTAAAGTAATTAGTAATTTATCAATAATATGCATATTCTAAGTGAAAAAAGGGCCATAATTATTACAAAATGCTTGATACAGTTGTCTGCTCTTGTTTATAGGTTGGGGTCATGTTGGTAAAGAAGTATGCAAAATATTAAAGCTTTATGACAAGGGACATAGGAAATATTTGGGGTGGTACGAAAACTTTAACATTTGCACGCTAACGCTCACGCCAACGCCAGGGTGAGTAGGATAGCTCCACTATATATATTTCATATATAATAGTCGAGCTACAAATTAATAAGTACGAAAAAACATTCAAATACAGAAATTTATAAATATGTACACCAAAAGCATATATAATGAAATCTTAAGCGTGCAAAATAAAGCTGAATTATATATAGCCATGATTTACAACTGCATGTACAAAAGGAAAACTTATAACAAAACAGAAAGAGTTAATAGAAGAGCAAATGAAACCAAACAGAAAACTTTTAACAAAACAGAAAATGTTATGAGTAGAGCAAATGATATAAAAAATCAAACTTGCAAGAAAAAGAAATGAGAAAATAGTAGAGAAAATACCAAAAAGAAAAGAAGGCCAATGTATGATCCAAGGGCTGGTAACAAATGATGATGAAAATTCCAGGTTGTCCAATGTGGAATGCCAATACATTCCCCATAATCCTTCCTGGTCACACATCCCTTCTCCAACTTCATAAGCATGACATTTAATGGATATCAGCTGAACCATGTGTTCCTGAACTACATGCACAATATCATGCAATTCTAAACAGTCTCGCTCAGCAGAAGGCAAAGCATTCCAAGATCGATTCCCTTTGCCTGAAAACGCAGAAACAAACGTCGAAGGGGTGTCATCTCTTTTTATGAAAACATCTGCCGCGACATCCATTCCGTCAGCGTCCTCTGTGGAAGAAGACGAATGCAGCAGGCTATGGTAACTGTCAGAGTCCGATGAGCATGATGTGCTGCTTGAACTTCCACTTGTGTCAGAGGTTGCACTAGATGACGATGAGACAGAGCTAGAAGAGCGTTCAGTTGCATGAGCAGAATTCATGCTAGATGATTGCGTAATCAGTTCCTGAGAAAACGCTGTTAATGATTCTTTGGAAATGTCTGCATTCTTCTTTTTCAATTCTGGCTTACCACAAAAAGCAGACACATAGGTGTTGGGTTTCTTTTTTGTCTCTGTAGAATTTACTTTTTCAGGCATCAAGGTTAGTTTGATGACTGAATGTGTCGTTACAGGAACTGCAGTGAATCTGAACACCCCTGACTGAACTCTGTTGGCATCGGATGATACACATGAAACCACTAGAGGAGCCTGTGGCATAACATGCACAGGCAGTTGTGTAGAACCTCCTAATAACTGTCCCTTGCATGCAGTAGTTTCTTTCATAACATTCAAGAGTGCATTTCCTATTGGCAAAGCTGCGACTTTGTCTGCACCAATTGAGTTGAATGATGTAGAAATACTTGAAAATGACTTTTTGTCTAGGACCACACCTGACTCCAAATCACAAAAATCTTTCTGACCTCCAAACACTGCAGAGGTAGCCTTATTGGGCCTGGGCTGGGACAGATGTGATGTGCTGGAACAAACCTCATCAGGGTCATCGCCTTCACAGTCCATCGAAGCGGAACCAAATGCAGTAACCATTTCCTTGGTCCTTGTTTTCAGCACAGACTTTTGTGCAGTTTTATATTCTCTTTCAGTCTGGGTTGAGAATGTGACTTTCTTTCCAAATTTTATGAATTCTTCTACTGACTTCTCTGCACCACCTGCCACATCCTTACCACAATCTATTGAGGGATCTTCCATTACAATATCGTCTACTGGTGGCTGTTTGCCAACCTCAAATATTCCTCCAGAACACAACATTTTCACTGGGGTTGGAGAGTGGAAACGAAAAATTGTCATGGGCATAACTGTCTGGAAGTTTTGACAGGGGCTTGACAATCCAAAAACTTTTCCATTGTAAACTTTCTTGTTTGAGCAATAATGTGGACTAGAAAATGCTTTAGTACCAACAATCACTGAACTCTGGTTTTGTGGGATATTGCTGCTTTTAGAAAAAGGCCAATGTGGCTGCAAAACTGATGGATCCGTTCCCATTTGCTGTGGGATAAAATAATTTTGTCTTAATGAATCACTCTTTGAAAATGGCCCAAAACTGACCACAGGGCGGTTGCAACTAAAAAGAGGGCTGTTGGACTGTTGAAATGTTTGACAATTTAATCTTGCACTGTTTGACTTTGAATGGTTATAACTAGGCAAAGATGGACCAAAAACCTTTGGAACAAAATTTGAGGTATTTTTTGCTACATTATCGTGCCTGATAGAACTAAGGTTTGAAACAAATGGGTGTTTGGGGTTTGTAAACAAAGGTCTAGAACAAACAGCACTTGTCAAACAGGATGTCTTTGGTGCTACAACATTAAAGGGATTGGAAAGAGGGTTTGTAAATACTGACATCACACTGGCAAAATTGGACTGGACAGCTAAATGTGATACAGGGATTGGCTGTGAAGGAGAAATACATTCAAATGGTCTGACAGTAACAGGTGTAATGTCCTGTGAAACTGCAGATAGCAAACTTGTTTTGAAAAGAGGGGAATTAACAGTACAGAAATTATTGATGGGAGGAATGGACGAGTTAGATAGAACCTGATGCATTGGAGGAATGCAAGGAGTAGCAACTGAGGCATGATTCGTGCCGACTATATAATTGTTTGACTGTTTAACTGTACCCAAAGGATGTGTTGAAGGCTGCAGGTATGACATACTTGGCAGTTGATCTGAGTACCTGTAATTAAAGCCACTGAACAAATGAGCTGGAGGAATGGATGCCGACACGTCAGAAAATGCTGCTGAACCTGCTAAAGTGGCAGGCCTTTTGTTTGCATAGTAATTCAGAGGAAGTAGAGAAAACACAGGTCCATGAAGGGAGTTCACACATTTCAGTTCATTTGATGTCAGAGTACCACAAACTTGATTGGAGAAAATGCCTGGATCAGGAAATGTCAAAGGATTGTTTTCTCCAGGTACAGTTTTGGGTGCAGAAAGATATGGAACTGACAGCATGGTGCTTGTGGAATAAATATTTCTATAATTAACTTGATCCAAGGTTGACAGCTGTTGCACAGATGGAATTACTTCTAAACCAGCAACTTTTAAAAATGAGACTGGAGAGTCCAGTGATTTTAGTACCACTGAAACAGCAGAAGTAGTCACAGTGCCTGTCTGAATTACAGACATTGGAGAAATGATCAGCACCAAACCAGCTGACAAAGGTGTTTGTATGGCTACTTCGTTTGGATTTGGCACAACTGTTGTTCTACTTTTAAATTCGCTTTCCTTTCCAACCATTTCATTTGACTCTGGCATAATTTTTCTATATTTTGACTCGCTTTCAATTTCACACCCAATGTCATGCCCATTTTGTCCATTGTTTGGTTTATATCTTAACTCTTGTCCACAGCATTCAATTTCATCTGTCTGATTAGAGGCATCTCTTGTATCCCTTGGTTTCCCCTCATGTTCAGTTGTAACTGCTTCATGAGTTTCATTGAGAACACCACTGTGATTGGTCCTGGTGGAAATATATAAAGGGAGATCTGTCAATGTCTGACAAGAAGCATCATGCATTTCCACGGGGAATTTTCGGTCTGTACAGCTTAAATGATCTTCATCTGCCATCCCAGACATTGAATTTTCAGAAGGACTTTCAGACAATGTTCCAAAGAAATCGTCAACAGATCTGTTCCCTTCCGTTTCAAAATGACCACTAGAAGAGCATTTAGTGTCCACAATATTTCTGAGATTTAAGCTTGGTTTAGCAATGTCACTTCTACTTTGTGTAACTTCTTTGTTGTAACTTCCTGTGTTAGCTAACATTCTGTAGTAGTCTACATTAAAGCAAAAATAAACATCAAATAAAAAATCAGAGAGTAAACATCCAAAGAAGAATGTCCAGATAGTTGTAAGTTAATGAATGCATAGAAAGACAGAAGGAAATAATTCATAGATAACAAGACAAAAAGACAAAGTTCAGATGAGGTGATGAAAGAAAATGCTGGATGCAAAATAAATGGCCATGATTGTAATAAATATCAAACTGCGTCTCACGCATAATGATTACCTCCAAATGCTGATGGAGGGTTAGCACTGCCGGCAGGATTAGCCGATCCAAAAGCTGAGGGAGTCGCTCCAAAGGCTGGCGTTGTAGAAGGGGCATTACCTCCAAACACTGAACCAACACTTGGGTTCTGACCCCCGAAAGCTGAACCAAAGAACGACATAGAATGTAAAATGTTTACATAACATATAACTTCGATTAAATTTAGTCCTAAACAAAAATGGTTTATTTTCTGTAACAAGCCTTAGCTAGAGGGTCAAAGGCCATGACGAGCTTACCTGAGACCCCAAGAAACTAAACTGTACAGAGCAGGTAGATTTCACCAGGTTTCACAATAAAACTGCATCAGCCCCAGGCAGCCATGTTTTTTAACAAACCACCATCATTTTTGACTCAGTTAATATATATTATAGAAACACATTTTTTTAGAATACTAAGCAAGTTTCAGGTTGAGTGGGTTACAAATGTTATTTTTAGGGTTATAACGGTTTACAAAGCCAGACAAAAAAAACTGCCTCACCAAAGGAGGGCGTCACTGCGGGGGCCTGCTGTTGAGAGGCGCCAAACTTGAACACGGCCGAGGAAGAACTAATGGCATTGTTGGTGTTCTGTACTCCAAAATCAAATGATGACGGGAGACCATTGCCAAACACTGGAGCAGGATTGCTGGGCTGAAAAAAAGGCAAGATGTTAATAACAAATATTGCAGTACAGTCAATCTTGTGGATGCGACCACTTGTATTAAGCGACCTTTGTCTTATGCGACCATTTTGAAATCCCACGGAGCTTTTTCGCTATGTAATGATATTGTATTAAGCGACTTTTGTCTTACGCGACCAGCCACCGCTGATTTTTGTGTATTTTGATGTTCGAATCTTGAATTAAGCGACCACTAGGAGGTAAAAGTGGTAAATCTATTTATCTTTCAGGAACAAATCCGTGTTAATTGTTTAACTAAGCCGATAAGATGTACTGTTACACCTCTGCTTTGTTTTCACACCAACCATACTGATTATGCTTTTTCTCGTTGACCGGTTCTGACCGGTATTTTTGTAGACTGCGTATCAATTTATTGAGTTGAATAATTGAGGAACGTATTACGCACAGTCTACAGCTTAAATAGTTAACTATGTGGAAAGTTAAGAGACAACACAGATTTTTCTCGAGTGAAGATAACAGGTGCAGAAACAATGCACTGTACGCAACAAACATTTCCTGGGAAGTGCGGAAAATAAACTATTAATAGGCAACATCTGTCGAAATCTGTACATTACCAATTTGTAATTATGCTAATTAGTAGATATTTGTTAGCCAATCACATTGTTATTTACTTAATAAATTTTCCAATCAGGTCTGTTTGTTTCTTTTCAATTGACGTGTTTTAATTTTTTCAGCTCATTATGTTTCATAATCGAGTCAGATTTACTTAAGCGTACATGCAGAAATTAAAATGTCAAAACGAAAAGTGTTAACGTTGAACGAGAAAATTCGGGTTTTGGAATTGTCAAAGAGTAAAAGTGCACGTAAAATCGCTGATGAGTTTGGAGTCGGTAAAACTCAAATTCAGAACATTCTTAAGCGTAAAGCCAAGGTGCTTGAAGACGTGGAAAATAATGTGTCAGGTAAAGAAAATGCGAAAAATATTTCCTTTTCTATGTTGCTTTTGCAAATAAATATGTACACACAATTCATTTATAATAAATGATAATTTGTAATAAGTGAAAAAATAAAACACATTATAAGTAAAATATTGTTTATGTTTTGTGTTTAGTTTCATTTTGTTATAAAAGTAAGCATTCTTCCAGAATGGCCTTTTTTATTTAAAGACCATTTTTTTAAGAGACCGCTTTTGATTACTCCCTTGAGTGGCCTCTTAATACAAGATTGACTGTATATTCAAACCGCTGATAAATTTCAAGGCTGGTGAGATCAACTTTCCATCATTTGAGTCGTGTTCTGAGAAAACTGGGCATAATGCATGTGCGTGAAGGTACATACAGTGTCATCCACAACAGATAGTCGGGGTAATGAAGGAACATACAGTGTCATCCACAACAGATAGTCAGGGACAGCTAAATGAAGGTACCTACAGTGTCATCCACAACAGATAGTCAGGGTAAATGAAGGTACATACAGTGTCATCCACAACAGATAGTCAGGGACAGCTAAATGAAGGTACATACAGTGTCATCCACAACAGATAGTCAGGGACAGCTAAATGCAGGTACATATAGTGTCATCCACAACAGATAGTCAGGGACAGCTAAATGAAGGTACCTACAGTGTCATCCACAACAGATAGTCCGGGTAAATGAAGGTACCTACAGTGTCATCCACAACAGATAGTCAGGGTAAATGAAGGTACATATAGTGTCATCCACAACAGATAGTCAGGGACAGCTAAATGAAGGTACATGCAGTGTCATCCACAACAGATAGTCAGGGACAAACTTTTCCCTTAATGGTATTTTTCATTTAAACAGTGTCTCTTCTTGGCAAGAATCCAGTTTAAGCAGGAAGTGTCATCCCAGATTATCCTGTGTTGACTATCTGGGAAGACACCACGCACATGCTTTAAGCCCCATTTTCCAGGAGCAAAGCTCATAATTTTAATCTAATCATTTTAAAATGATCACACCTGTGCATTGCTTGTAACTCCAAATGCAAATGGCGAGCTGGTGACGGCCGGCTTATTGGCCTGACCAAACTGGAATAGCCCCGAGGTGGCAGCCGCTGATGTTCCTGTCGATGGTAACAAAGAGCTCCCTACAGAACTATTGGTCATCCCAAACGACGGTGCAGCAGCAGTGAAACTTTTTGTCAGTCCAAATGACGGGGCAGTGGTAGAACTACTGGTCGTCCCAAATGAAAAAGGTGCAGTAGAACTGTTTTTCTGCCCGAACGACAGTGGCGCAATAGAATTGTTTGTTTGCCCAAATGTTGGCTGGGCAGTAGAATTGTTTGTTTGCCCAAATGATGGCTGCACAGTAGAACTGTTTGTAAGTCCGAATGACGGGGTAGCAGTTGAACTGTTTGTCAGCCCAAATGATGGGGTAGCAGTGGGAACTGACGTTGAGTTCATTGCAGATGACCCAAAAGCAAATGGAGTACTACTTGTTCCACCAAGTGTACCAGATGATGTTGATTTGTTGGCTGCTCCAAAAGTGAACAGTCCAGTGGTCACAGTACTCGAGGACGCTGCTGAAGTTTTCTGACCAAACACAAAAAGGCTTGGGGTGGAAGCCGTTGAATTGCTTGAGGCTGTAGAACAGACAAAATGTGTAAACCTATTACAAATCAGATACGCACTTTGACACTCTTGTAGTCTCTTAGAATAATTAGAGTAAAAGACCTTTATTACTAGATTTAAGTATCATTGGCATCTTGTCCAACCCTAAAATACTGATGAGCAGCAATCAGCATAAAAGCTGAACAAAATGTGAGTAACTCGAAGGCTGTTCTGGTTTTATGCTTGTTGCATATGGCTATTTTTACTTAACTTATGATTGGGGAAGAATGAATGATAAGTGAAAGTGAATCCTGAAGGGCAAACACACACCAAACTTTAAGCCAATGCAAACACAGCTAAATTTAAGTCATTTTTTAAATGTGATAAATTGTCGTGCATTAAATTCCAAAATCTAACAGCAACAACACAATCGACTAACGTCTGCAAGCCACTGACTCAAACAGGCTTATCAGGGATGATGCTTTCTGCTTTTATGTATGGACTTTTTTGTTGACTGATGTTTAGGCATAAAGTGAATTCCTGATTAGCCAGTGTGTACAGCACAGGCTATCCTGGGACTACTCTTGATGCTAATGGCACTCATTAAGCCCAGTTTTCCCAGAAAGAGGCTAAAGTGTAGTGGAAAAGCATTTTCCAGCCATGTAAAGGCACTTACTGCTGGATGTAGCTCCAAACTGGAACAGGGAGTTTGGTGTGGGTCCATTGGTGGCCTGACCAAAACTGAATGATTTCTTGGCGGTGGTCTCTCCCCCATCTTAAAGTACATACATAACAAAACATCTAAGGATATGACATACCAGTTTCATTCCTGCTATGGAAGTGAGCTCTGTACAGGGCTTCCCGTGGCTCGAAGTTTTCTTTAGCCAAATTTGCCTATGTTTGCAAAATCCTGTCTATTTTACCGGGTTTTATGGGGGAAATGTTTTAGCTTAAAAGAAATTTCTTTAGCCAAATGTGACAATTTGATACCATTGGCTTATTTTGAGAATGACTGAGTTAGCCCTGCTAGATACTTTTAAACAGACTAAGTACTCCAAAGACAGGGACATGAGTGAGTCTCTAAATCCTGAGGCGTTTGATAACATTAAAATACAATTACGTAAACTGAACTAAATGTCCTTAACTATTGTGTTTCTTTATAAAACAATAACTCATCGGAGTATCAAAACCAGGCCTTTTAAAAAGCCTGGACCTTTAAACAGACCCCAAAGCCAAAAGGTAATTAAAATTCCCAATTTGAAAAAATCAATCCAAATTACTATATTTTTTTTAAAGAAAATGCCTTATGATTATAGTATCTAACTTTTATTTCAATTACATCTTCTAACAAAGTATACTGTAATATAGTTATAATTTATATGATTTTGTTCTTCTCATTTGCATTATTTTAAAGAGTTATATTATCAGTTTTGCTAGCAAAAGGCCTGAAAACATAAACTTGAAATTGTAATAACTTTTTGTTCATTTTTGCATGAAACAAATACTAAACTTTCAAGAGAAATAAACTGTATAACACAAAAGTAGCAATAGCAGAAAAACTAGTTACATTTAAAAAATGAAGGTTCCCTACAATTCTTTCTAACCATGATCTCTGTTCAACACTTTATAAGTCCCATAGAAAATTTAATTAAATTTAGGACTTTTCTTGCTATGTGTACATCCAGATTCAAGTTCTTAAGCCAACAGTTCCAAGTGTTATACAGACTCCTTCCCCAAAGAGAAGAGCCCCTTTCCTTAAAAGAATTTCTTAAAAATGATGCAATTTTCCCTAGATTTCAAGCTTAACAGGGCTTTCCTTTGACCCGAGCTCCCGGGTTTTGACGCTTGAAAATTGCAGAATACCCTAGTTTGACTCTTGAGAAAATTACGTCATGCGTCACATGTGACCCGGGGGAATGTACCGACATGCGTCAAAGAGATCAAAAGTTGTTAAGAGTAATCGATAATTAGCTTGGGGCGGAGTATCTTTTGGTAGACGCTAACCGTTATCGACCATTTCCAATCATTGAAGCACAAGTCCGCCCAGTAGGCGGAGATTTGCCCATTGAGAAATCTAAATAATGACCAATTAAAACACTGCTGGTTCAATGACGCGTGTATCAACGTTCCATTATTTATCTGAGCGCTTGTTATCAGCTGTTTGCAGAAACGACATGTATTAAACCCACTAAAACAGAATGGACTCACCCGCGTCAGTTTTAATAATATCCAATATACAATTATAACATCCATATCCACAATATTTTGAGAAATACTTCCACAATATGTCAGAATGTATTTTCAATGCTGAATACAGTGTACCCAACCCTGTTTTATTCCATGTTTGCTCCGTTCAAAGACGCGCGAAAGTTATGCTGGCATATGTACTGTCTACAACGTCAATTTACACGCTTTGCATCAGAGTTGCTAAAAATAACCATAGAAGTGGTATAACTGACCGTGTGGCAAAGTGACAAATTTGGACGCTGCATGTGCTAACTGATTACAACATAGGTGTAATAATTGACCATTTGAGACGGCATAGAAAATCGGCGTGTTTGTCGCACGTCTTCGGCAAAGATGGCACATGAAATAATTAAATCCGGATTTGAGCCGTCCAGGGTCGATTTTGAGATAAAGGTAAAACCGATTAGTAAGTTTAGAGAGGTATTTTGATGGTAAACGGCTGGCACTGACATGAGCAGTAACTGCCAAAACATCTTTGCTACTTTCCGAAAACCGTACCATTCTACAAACGTTGCTAATGTCATCCAACTATAAATTATCTATTAGCAAAGTAAAGCACTGCAATATCATACTTAAAACAATATGTCAACCGAATTATATATTAATTGCGTAATTGCTAGGTTACTTCTTACTGGCTTTCATTTTCTGCAGACAAACAAAACACATTTTATCTCATTCGCAAAAGACGTATCTCTACCTGTTTTCGGACAGTCGTTTTCGGATAGTCGTTTTCGGATACGGTATGGTTCGTCGATTTTAATTTATTTCCAACGATCTTGATAACATTTTTATAGAATGACGAATACACATGCCGTGTTACGGATGGTCTGATTGATAAAATTTCGCATTGTACTCATAAAAAATTGCACATAGAAAGAAAATAAAGAATAACAATAAGCAAGGGCTCGAGGGGCTCTGTCCTCTATTCCCTTTATCCTACGGTCTCTGAATCTCTGCTTAATTTTCCGTATGTCGAATTTGGGACAATTGACACCTTGATATATATTATGTCACTACAAGTGCGAGTGTTTTTTTTTTGTATTGACTTCACTATGCTCACAATGTTGGTCACAATGTATGTTTACATCATCTCTTTTATTGACTGGAATATAAGAAATAAATGTTTAGATATTTGTTAATTTGTTGCTTTTTATATATTATATCTCAGTAATTTGCTTAAAGTACAAAAGATCATTGACTCGCCTGCGTTAAAATTATGACTCATACAAATTTTATTTTGACTCTTGAAAATTTGGTCCTAAGAGTCATTGACTCTTGAGATTTGAGGTCTAAGGAAAGCCCTGCTTACTTTGAGAAATTTTTTCCCCTTTTTCAGTTCTGTCAATATTTTTTCCCCAAAATGGAAGGCCAGGCCCTTTCCCGAAATCAGGACAACAAGCCCCGGCAAAAACAACATAAAACCTGAAGAGACTGCGAGTTACTATCAGGATATTCTGGTTTTATGATGGTTACATATAGTCATTTTCACTTTGCTCCGGAGCAAGAAAGTACTCTAACTAACCATCATCTCTGTTCCTCTTTGTTGCAGTGGCCCCAGTGTCTGTGTTATCAGTTGGCTTGGAGGTTTGGAAGGTGAAGTTCCCCTGACCTGCAGTCTTGGCAAGGGCCAGAGTGGGGTCAGACTTTGCTTGAGTGAAGTTGAAGCCTCCAAACACTGGCTTTGAGTTTTCTGGGGACATAAAAAGGCAAATGACAAATCAGTGAGTGTGTGGGGGGGGGGGGGGGCCCTCAATCATTTTGTGATTAAGAATGGAGTTGAATTGTTGCCTCTAATTTGACCCAAATACAAACCAGTGATTTTTTCTTCTTTATGAAGTACCCATAAAAGGTACTTTCCAAATTTAGAAAAAACTACATTTCTGATGGGATTCTTTAAAATTCCTAAAAGGAAGGAAAATTTCATCAATTTTGTTCCAAAAGTGCATAACCTGCAAGGGAACAAATAGAATAAGCTCTAAAACTGAAAAATTCCAGCCAAATTGTAAGTAAATAAACATATAAATTTATACCAAGCAATTTAATAAGATGTGTTTGTGAAACACAATGTCCCTCTATATTATGTTTGACCTTGAAGGATGACCTTGACCTTGACCCTTCACCACTCAAAATGTGCAGCTCCATGAGATACACATGCATTTCAAATATAAAATTGCTAGCTTCAATATTGCAGTAGAGACATTTCATGAGCAATTTTGACCCATATATTTGACCTTGAAGGATGACCTTGACCTTGACCTTGCACAACTCAAAATGTGCAGCTCCATGAGATACACATGCATGCCAAATATCAAGTTGCTATCTTCAATATTGCAAAAGTATTCATAAAATAAGCGATTTGGGCCACATATATTTGACCTCTGACCTTGAAGGATGACCTTGACCTTTCACCACTCAAAATGTGCAGCTCCATGAGATACACATGCATGCCAAATATCAAGTTGCTATCTTCAATATTGCAAAAGTACTCATAAAATGAGCGATTTTGGCCACATATTTGACATCTGACCTTGAAGGATGACCTTGACCTTGACCTTTCACCACTCAAAATGTGCAGCTCCATGAGATACACATGCATGCCAAATATCAAGTTGCTATCTTGAATATTGAAATACTGCAAAAGTGTACATTAAATTAGCGATTTTGACCCATATATTTGACCTTTGACCTTGAAGGCTGACCTTGACCTTGACCTTTCACCACTCAAAATGTGCAGCTCTATGAGATACATATGCATGCCAAATATCAAGTTGCTATCTTCAATATTGCAAAAGTTATTGCAAATGTTAAAGTTGGCGCAAACCAACCAACCAACAGACCAACCAACAGACAGGGCAAAAACAATATGTTCCCCACTACTATAGTAGGGGACATGCGATTTTGACCCATATATTTGACCTTGACCTTGAAGGATGACCTTGACCTTTCACCACTCACAATGTGCAGCTCCATGAGATACATATGCATGCCAAAAATCAAGTTGCTATCTTCAATATTGCAAATGTTAAAGTTGGCGCAAACCAACCAACCAACCAACAGACCAACCAACAGACAGGGCAAAAACAATATGTACCCCACTACTATAGTGGGGGACATAAAAAGACCCAAAATTTCCAATCTGTTGATTTCAAAACCTGAATTATTCAATTTTCAGAATGTTTGCGCTTAGTTTTCCCAAATGTTTTAGTAGGGTACTTTTCCCAATTGGGCAAACAAAATTGCTGCAAACACAGAGCAATTAAATTGAGGCTAGGGATGTTAAAGGCTACCAGAATTCTTAGTTTTACTTTATAAATGCTAGAAGAGAGAAGTTTGCTTTCATATGATATTGACAATTTCCCCAAGTTTTCATGAGTGATGAGACCAGAGATTTTGTTCTTTCCTTGTAAAGTACCGGTAAAGGTACTTTCCCAATTAAGAAAAAAGTTTTAAAGTCCCTATTGACATCTGAAAAATTTCCAAAGGAAGGAAAATGTTTTCAATTTTGTTCCAAAAGACATTACCTGCAAGTGAACAATTTAAATGAACATTGAAATTGGACATTTCAAGCCAAAATGCATGTACAAGATTTGAATTGATTTGTGCAATTTATACCAAGCAATTTAAAAGACCCATAATTCCAGATCTGAAATTTTTTCCCAATTGGTATGGATGGAGACATACGTCTTTTTTTGAGAACTCGCAAGAACACTTAGCAATCAACACCCCATGTTTTACATGATGATGACCTGATGTACATGCAGTATTGTTTTTGCAGGCAAGACAAAGGATTTCTATTTATTTGTAAACGTAAGAACAGTGAAATTTCAATATATTCATATTATTTCCGTCTGTTGCAGAAAAAATATTGATTTATTTTTATTTCGATAAAACACTTAATACAGACAAAAATATTCAGATCCTCCTGATATTAGGATACTTAGGGTCCAGTTACCAGAAGGACAAACCTTTTTTTTAGTCCTTAACTTAAAGCGACAGATACGACTCAAATAACACGAGATATCCCATTTTACTACTTTCACCGGATTTTTCTTATTGAATTTTTTATGGCATTTCTTATTTATTTCTAAAAGTTACTACAAGCAAACTAATAGTCTCATTCATGTAAGTTTGTTAGATTTTCAAATAAAATTTACTTGAGAATCAATAATACTTCATAATTACAATATTAAGTTGATTAAATATTTATTTAGGGCTTTTCTTACCCTGTGATGCTGAACAGCTTTCTGCAGTGGTTTTAGAACTCAAGGAAAATCCCAAGGTAGAACTACTTGAAGGTAATGCTGAATTAGATGTTGTAGATGCAGTGAAACTTCCAAAACTATTTGTTTTTGTGGAATCAATGTTTGTGAATGGAACAACCGTGTCTGAAAACCCTGAAGTCAATGAAACACTGGCCTGAACAGGGTCTTTCACAGCACTGTTAGTGTCTTGTTTACTTCCGAACACAAATCCACCAGTGCCTTCACTAAGTTTGTTTTCCTTATTTGAACCTGAATCAGAAGACTTTCCAAACTGGAAACCCCCCATTTTCACACTAGAGCCTGCAATGTCAGATTTCTTCTCAGTGTTTCCTACATTAAAACCTCCAGAACTTACACTTGTTGATTGATTTGAATTCTCAGCACCAAACTTAAAGCCACCTGACGATGCAAAGTTAGACTTTTCCTCCACTTTACTAACAGCAATATCAGAACCAAATTTAAATCCAGAACCTGTGACAGAAGACACACTTGAGCTCGACTCAAACTTGAAGCCACCTGATTTTAGTTCAGGTTCAGTTTTATCCGACACAGTTGCTGGCTGTTGAAACGTAAAGCCTGACTTCACAGGCTCGCTGGCCGCAGGCTTGTTGAATGTGAAGCCTGACTGTGCAGGCTCGCTGGCCGCAGGCTTGTTGAATGTGAAGCCTGACTGCGCAGGCTCGCTGACCGAAGGTTTGTTGAATGTGAAGCCACCTGTACTGCTGGCCTGTATACTACCACTGTTCTGTGACAGCGTGAAAGATTTTGCACAGCTTGGTACTGGAATCAAAATAATAATATAATAATGACATGACCTGTATTGTAATAAAGGAAAGATGGGTCTGAAAAAGAACCCTGTTAAATAAACATCTGTTAAGAGCCTGCTGGGTCTAAGAAGGCCATATTTGTGTCATGTTAAAATCGTGCCACACAGTTTACAGCCATGTCTCCGTTTAACCCTTTACCAGTTAGATACGTATTTTCACGCATTTGCAGTCTCTCACAAAAATATATTTTAAGACCTTTCTTAAAAGATTAACGTTTTCAAGGCTTCATTTCCAAACCTTAGGTACTAATGAGCAGCAAAAAGCATAAAACCTGAACAGACTGCGAGTAACTCACAGGTTGTTCTGGTTTTATGCTGTTTGCACATAGCCATTTTCACTTTGTCTCTCAGTTGGAAAGGGTTAAAACAAGACACATGTGACAGGCTAGCAAGGATACTGTAAAATACTGTGTCCACTTGGTGATAAAGAGGACCAGAGCTATGCTTGTCCTTCACCCATGAAGCACTCTCTAGATGTAAACACGAGCAACCATTTCTTCTAAACAAAATGGACATTTTCAAGCCAAACATATCCAAAACTTTTGCACAACAATACAGGTGAGTCTCACTCTGAGAAAAAACAAACAGACTAATTGTGTGTGCATAAAGTGTCATCCCATATCCCGCTAATGTGGGACTATACTTTTGCCTCAACTGTATTGTTGCTACAAAGGGACTACCTATAAACAACAAATTCACTAAAAGCGGAGAATAGCCTAAGCATTTTTACAGGCTTATCTAGGAAATCAATTAACAAACATGCATTAAGCCCATTTTTCCCAGAGCAAGGCCCAGTTTCAATCTACAGGAAGCCTACCAGCATGTGTCCTGGGAGGTCTATGTAGTGCATAGGTAAAGGCCACACAGTTTACTGCAGTTTCCTTGTTGACAAAATTATAAAAACTACTGTCGACCTAGATAAGCTTTTGCAGACCACCTAAACTTGCTTTTCACTACTATTCTTCCTTTAAACAAGGAGGATTCATTTAAACAAACAAGAATATCAGTGAAACTGATGGATGCTCCCCGATAAAACACTTTGTCAATCTATGTGTTAATAACCACCTAAAAAACTATTACTAGCCTTGGTGACCTTGACCCCACTGACCTCACACCTCATCAAAAGGTAGAGGTCCATGCAAGGAACCTACACGCCAAATATGAAAGCGATTGGTAAAGTATTGAAGGCGCTATGAGAAACGGTAGCAAAAGTGTGACGTAAGGAAGTCTATTATTAGTCTTGGTGACCTTGACCCCAGTGAACTCAAACCTCATCAAAAGGAAGAGGTCCATGCAAGGTACCTATATGCCAAATATGAAAGCGATTGGTAATGTATTGAAGGCGCTATGAGAAACGGTAGCAAAAGTGTGACGGAAGTAAGGAAGTAAGAAAGTAAGTAAGGACAAACTGGCAACTATATGCTCCGCCGAAATTTATTTCGGGGAGCATAAAAATGATAACATACAAGTGGAAAGTGACGTCCCTGATTAGCCTGTGCAGACAGCACAGTCTAGCCTGGGAGGACACTTTCCGCTGAGTTTTAATAAACAGAAGCCTACCAGCCTGTGTCCTGGGAGGCCCAGGTCGTGCATAGGTACAGGCCACACAGTTGGCTGCAGTCTCCTTGTTGACCACGAGGCATGTGTCACATGTCCAGTCACCCGCTGGCTGCTTGAAGACTGTAACCAGAGAAAAATTACATGATTATTTGATGTTACAATTTTTAAGCCCTGTTTTCCCAGAGTGAGGCTTAATGATTTGTAAACTAATAATTTTTGTTCCCTCTCTGGAATACAGAAAATCACTCAATTATTAAGTCAAAACACTGTAATATTCCCTAAATTTAACAAATAATTGGAAAAGCTTAGGAGAGACTTGACTTATTACCCGACTTGACTAACATGTTTTTGCCAAATAATTGTATGACGACAAGTTTTGTGCAGATTATTTAAACATGAACAAGAGATGTGTTTGTCAATAACACAATGCCCCTTACTGCGCCGCTTTGATTTAATGTTTTGTTTATCATTTGGCAGGTACAGATAATTATCTCACTTTAAAGCTTATTACTTCCTTTGGATTTGTTTTTTTACCTTTGACCTTGAAGGATGACCTTGAATTTGACCTTTCACCACTCAAAATGGGCATCTCCATGAGATACACATGCATGCTAAATATCAAGTTGCTATCTGCCATGAGATACACATGCATGCTAAATATCAAGTTGCTATCTGAAGCGACATAGAGGTAATGAGCATTTTTTGAAACCTAAACGCCAAGTGTGACGGAAAGACGGACAGTTCGATCACTATATGCCCTCCTTGGGGGGCATAAAAAGAGAGTAGAAAAGAACCATTACACATTTGCACACCCTTATACATGACATGGGGAACGTGCAAGCTAATAATAATAAAATCAGGTAAAATAACAAGAGCTGTCAGATGACAGCGCGCTCGACTATTCGATTGCTTCACAGTATAACGTAAGCCATCATGGGGAAATTGTTCATATTCAATACTTTATTAGACGATCTTTCAAAAATAAAAAAAGGAAAAAAATAAAAATAAAAAAATTTGGGGGGGGGGGGGATTGGGGGGGGGGGGGTGAGAGGAGGGTATAATGTGGGGTGTGGTAATTTATTAGATGATGTTTGAAAAAAAATAATTCGGGGGGAAGAGGTTGGGGGGGATTCTGGGTAGGGGCGTGGGGTATTGTTTGGGTGGAATCCATTGTGGTATTCAGGTTAGTGTTGTTTTGTCAAAGTAATAATAAAATGTGATCATAAATAAAGAAGTTATAGCAATTTAAGCAAAATGTTTAATTATCTAAGTGTAAAAGGGGCCATAATTATGTCAGAATGCTTGATACAGTGGTCTGCTCTTGTTTATAGGTTGGGGGTCATGTTGGTAAACAAGTATGCAACATATAAAAGCAGTATGTCAAAGGATATAGGAAATATTTGGGGTAGTACGCAAACTTTAACATAGATTTATCAATAATATGCATATTCTAAGTATAAAAGGGGCAATAATTAAGACAAAATGCTTGATAGAGTTGTCTGCTCTTGTTTATAGCTTAAGGTGATGTTGGTAAACAAGTATGCAAAATATGAAAGCAATATGTCAAGGGACAATGAAAATAAATGGGGGTAGTAGGAAAACTTTAACATTTGCTGCACATTCTAAGTGGAAAAGGGGCCATAATTATGACAAAATGCTTGATAGAGTTGTCTGCTCTTGTTTATAGGTTGGGGTGATGTTGGTAAACAAGTATGCAAAATATGAAAGCAATATGTCAAGGGACAATGAAAATAAATGGGGTAGTATGAAAACTTTAACATTTGCTGCATATTCTAAGTGGAAAAGGGGCCATAATTATGACAAAATGCTTGATAAGAGTTGTCTGCTCTTGTTTTTAGGTTGGGGTCATGTTGGTTAACAAGTATGCAAAATATGAAAGCAATATGTCAAGGGACAATGAAAATAATTGGGGCAGTACGAAAACTTAAACATTTGCATGCTAACGCAGACGTCGACGCCGGGATGAGTAGGATAGCTCCACTATATATATTTCATATATAATAGTCGAGCTAATAATGTGTGTCTACCTTTCAGAGGTTTTGAGGTCTGACAGGCTACACATTTCGTGTCATCTGGTTTATTCTGTAGTAAGCACACCTCGCATTCCCACTGACCACTTGCAGGCTTAAACTTGGCAAATAAACTGTCTGTCCTTGGTGGGGATGTTGCCTTGACAGCAGTGTTGGAGTCTGAAATCAAGGTCAAAGAGAAAAAAATATATATTGTGATAAATGTGAATTCTGTTATTTCCTCATTTACAAAAATGATGCTATTAAACTACAGGGTTGTCATAAGCAGCAAACATGGGGAGGCATTTACAATCTTATTTATCATAACTGATGCAAACAGTATTTGTAAATATGGTCATTTGTTTCATTTTCAAATATCCAGTACCTAGAAAAATCTATCTAGTTTTAAGTAACATGCACTTGAAACTCAGCGATCAAATTTAAACTGATAAACACTCTTGTCAAACTCTTAAAATGTTAATAACAGTTTAGTACTTATAAGACATGTCCCTTCAACCAGGGCTTTCTTTCATTTTTTAGCAAGGGACTTATATAGGCCCCTTTCTCCAAGATAAAGGCCCCTTTCCCTTACAGAATTTCTTTCCCCAAATCAAGAAAAAGTGCTGCTTTCACAATTCTTCAAACAATACCATAAACTTCCTAACTGGCTCAAAAGTATTGTATAGCTCAAATCACTGTTAAAGTTCATTAACAAGAGTTTTACAGGTACTGAAATTGCATGTTTTACATATGCTTACCTTTATCTGAGGGCCTAGAAGACTGGCAGGCACCGCAAGTCTCAGCTTCTTTCTTGTTTTGAATGAGGCATATTTTACATATCCAGTTGCCAGGCACAATTCCAAAGCTGCCACCCCATGATGACTGTTTTTCACTGGCTGATGCTAAAAATGAAACAAAACATTGGAAATTTCAACTTAAGGTCTCGAAAACTTTGATAAATGAACACAGGTTTGATGCACTGAAAGTTTTGCTTACAAGTGCATCCTAAAATGGACTTACTAATAAATTTTATTCATTTACTCAAAAGGACATAAAACAATAACTAATTGGAAGTCTGAACAGAAATAACTAATTGCGACGTATCAATTATTTTATAAGGCCTAATGTTCGCATATATTTCAACGGCATATACAAGAGTTCCGCGGTCGGAGATGACCGCATTGAAGCCGGATTTTTGATTTAAATGACAGGAAAGTACCTTTCGTGTTTTTGTCAATGCAATACTTAAATTACTGAAATATTGTTCAAAGGTCAAAATGAAATGTAAGTACTTTTCAAGGCATGAGCAAACCTTGTGTTATGTTTTGAATGCATGCATATACATGAACAACAATAACATTTAAGGTCACAAATATGAACTTGAATTGACAATTAGGAAAGTTTGATCTCAATTTTTTTATTAGCAAATTAGTAAGATATTGTTTGAAGTTTCCATTCACATTTAAGGTCAGTCAATTGAAAGACTTTAAAATGACCAGTTGTTCTCTTGACCAGTGGTCATCTGTTAGTCATGGCAAAGTCATTGTCCAAGCATACGAAAGTTAAAACAACTTTTAATTTTTAACATTCAAGGTCACAGTGACCTTGACCTTCAATGACCTTAAAATGACCAATTGTCATCTACTAGTGCTGGCCAACCTTCATGTCCAGTTTGAAGACTGTAAGTCCAAGCATAAGAAAGTTATACCATGAAATAAGAATTTTAACATTTTTACATTCAAGGTCACGGTGACCTTGACCTTAAAATGACCAGTGGTCATCTACTAGTTCTGGCCAACCTTCATATCAAGTTTAAAGACTCTAGGTCTAAGCATACCAAAGTATTAACAACTTTAACATATTTACATCCAAGGTCACAGTGACCTCGACCTTCAAATGAATGACCTTGAAATGACCAGTGGTCATCTAAGTGTGCTTGCAAACCTTTACGTCAAGTTTGAGATTCTAGGTCCAAGCATACCAAAGTTACAACAATTTTAACATTTTAACATTTAAGTTCACAGTGACCTTGACCTTCAAATGAATGACATTGAAATGAATGACCTTGAAATGACCAGTGGTCATCTAAGTGTGCTTGCAAACCTTTACGTCAAGTTTGAGATTCTAGGTCCAAGCATACCAAAGTTATAACAATTTTAACATTTTAACATTGAAGGTCACAGTGACCTTGACCTTCAAATGAATGACATTGAAATGAGCAGTGGTGATCTTCTAGTACTGGCCAACCTTTATGTCAAGTTTGAAGACTCTAGGTACAAGCATACCAAAGTTATAACATGGAATAAGAACTTTAACATTTTTACCTACCAAAGTTATAAGAACTTTAACATTTTTACATTCAAGGTCACAGTGACCTTGACCTTAGAATGAATGACCTTGAAATGACCAGTGGTCATCTAAGTGTGCTTGCAAACCTTCATGTCAAGTTTGAAGACTCTATGTCCAAGCATACCAAAGTTATAACAATTTTAACATTTTAACATTTAAGGTCACAGTGACCTTGACCTTCAAATGAATGACATTGAAATGACCAGTGGTCATCTTCTAGTACTGGCCAATCTTTATTTCAAGTTTGAAGACTCTAGGTACAAGCATACCAAAGTTATAACATGAAATAAGAACTTTAACATTTTTACATTCAAGGTCACAGTGACCTTGACCTTCAAATGAATGACCTTGAAATGTCCAGTGGTTACTTACTAGTTCTGGCCAACCTTCATGTCAAGTTTCAAGACTCTAGGTCCAAGCATACCAAAGTTATAACAACTTTAACATTTTTACATTAAGGTCACAGTGACCTTGACCTTCAAATGAATGACCTTGAAATGTCCAGTGGTTACTTACTAGTTCTGGCCAACCTTCATGTCAAGTTTCAAGACTCTAGGTCCAAGCATACCAAAGTTATAACAACTTTAACATTTTTATATTGAAGGTCACAGTGACCTTCACCTTCAAATGAATGACCTTGAAATGACCAGTGGTCATCTGTTAATCCTGGCCAACCTTCATGTCAAGTTTGAAGACTCTAGGTCCAAGCATACCAAAGTTATACCATGAAATAAGAACTTTAACATTTTTACATTCAAGGTCACAGTGACCTTGACCTTCAAATGAATGACCTTGACATGACCAGTGGTTACTAACTAGTTATGGCCAACCTTCATGTCAAGTTTCAAGACTCTAGGTCCAAGCATACCAAAGTTATAAGAACTTTAACATTTTTTATATTGAAGGTCACAGTGACCTTGACCTTCAAATGAATGACCTTGAAATGACCAGTGGTCATCTGTTAATCCTGGCCAACCTTCATGTCAAGTTTGAAGACTCTAGGTCCAAGCATACCAAAGTTATACCATGAAATAAGAACTTTAACATTTTCGAGCACGCCGCCACCCCCGCCCGCCCGCCCGCCCCCCCCGCCCGCCCGACAACATCAATCTATAAGCCGAGATTTTTTCGAAAAAAATCCGGCTAAAAAGCACATTGTTGCAAAATCAATCAACAATAAATCCTTGTAAAAACATGCACAGACAAACAGAGAGGGGGAGTGCATAATGCATATTAATGACAGTTCTATATTTACAGACACAGGATGTGATTGAGGTGAAGACAGAGGGGAGGACAATTCTGTAGACTGATTCTGACTACGCAAATTGCGTACATATTGCAATGACAAACTTTAAAACAGACATTTAAACATATGAAACGTATTTGTAAACACAGATCTCAATTGGAAGATTGGGAAACAACAGCCAATGACATCTCTCATTTAAAAAAGAGCTTAGGCAGAATCTACCAGTGTAATATGAGGAAAGGTTTCTTTGGCTGCAGATTTTTCAGGCAGCTTATGAAATAGGTCAACGGAATCAGTCGTACCCCCTCCCCCATTTTTTTAAACAAATTCATGCCAATCCTGGCAATGACCCCCGACAACCCCTTACGCGGAAATCCGCGGAAAAATCACACCCCTGAGACAAGAGCCTTTTTCTAAAGCAACAAAGTAGAGATTATACAAGACTTTTCACAGAACATTTATACTATTATGACCATTACACAAAAAATCAAACATCATGTCATAACTTACTTGTTTCTGCAGTTTTGCTGGCTACACTTTCACCGAAGTCAGACTTTGACCCAATACCTGGCACAGATATCGGGGTCGCAGTAAATGGCTTTTCACTTGCAGTTTGAGAACTGCCAGTAGATGAAGGCTTTGATGATGAGAAGCCCCCTAAAATGTCCATCACACTGCCTTGTTTCAGCTCACTGGCTGCACCGAAAATACCATTGACCCCGCTGTCTTCTGAAAAAGGGCCTGGAGAAACACAACAAATTGAGCCTAGTTATGGGAAAACAGGACTTAAAGACAGGGCCCTCAATCAGTCAAATCCACGGCCGAAATACGGCCGCACTTCCCCCCCTGAAAAGTATACTTTTTTCCCCTTTTGGGGGGAAAAATTCCCCCCTAAAAAAAAAAAAATTATTTTATTTTTATAAATAGATATGTCTGATGATTATTATATCTCAATTCTATTTTAATTTAATCTTGTCAAACATACTAAATTATGAAAAAAGCAATGAACATAGTGCAAACATGTACAAGTGTTATAATTAGAGAGTAAGTAAAAAATCCCCCCCAAAAGGGAAACGCCGCGAAATTCCCCCTTCTATGGGTAGCGACCCGCTTCCCCTAAAATGGATTGAGGGCCCTGAATGCATGTCTATTTCTACCTTACATTTCTAACATCACAATTCTCCAAAACAGCTATCAGTGTTTTTTCCATTATTTTGGGAATGGGCTGGGTATTTGGATTCGGAAAACATGACATCATTTTGGTTTACTTGAGAAATTAATGTTGTTGTTTTTTGCAAACAAATACTTAAAGTTAAAGATTAACTGTTTCAATTTTATATTTTATAAGGTTAAACTTAAAAGGCTGGATATGGATATATACTAAATGTCGCAATTAATTATTAAAAAAAAACATCAACATAATTATAATTTATTTATTTTTGAAATCTCTTTTATAGGGAATTTTATTCAGTCATTTAAGTCATTTGAGAAAAGTACATACTTTTGAGATTGGGAACGAGACCAAGTTTTGACCCCTAATTTGACCCCCAAAAGAGCGGCTATTGACTAATAACAGTGTCAAACAGGCTAACAAATTCACTCATACAGATTTCTCTGAGTCAAACCTTACAACAGAATACCTGACCACATACCATTTGGTTTTGTCTTGGGTTTGGCAGCCGCTGCAAAGCTGAACTCCATGCTGGGAGGAGTGGAGAATGACGACTGAGGTTTACCAAATGTTGTTGACGTAGTTACTGCAGCACTGCTGAAGGCTGATGATGGTGGTTGTTGTGGATTGACAGTCTTGTCGGGTTTATCAACACTTAAAGGAGAGCTAAACTGAAATCCCTGGAAGGAAAAAGTGATTTTCTAATTTAATATCAGTCTATCAACATCTCAATGATTATAAAATTGACAAACAAAATTGCAGCAGTAACACTGTTGACATCTGGAAATTTGAACTGAAAAATTGCCAATATATACAGCATGATACATAGAACAAACATGAATGAAAAAAAACTCAATTAAATAAGATTTTAAGGACAAACGCATTCATTCATGAGGAAAATACTCTTTCTTTTGTTTTTTAGGGTTGGATTTGTCAACAGTATTTCAGTCACATAACGTTAGTACCTTAACCAAGTTCTCCTTTATCTGTTAAAGCTGCTATATCAGTAGTAAGTGCACATACGGCAAACACTGACAACTGCCATACTTGAATAGATGTGGAGAGAAAATTACTATACAAACAATTACATGACTGATCCCCAAATAACTTTGTGGCCTGACCAGGGATTGAGCCCACACTTATGAGATTCGAAGCTGAGCTCTCCAAAAACTGAGCCAGCAAGCCCAAGTTTTAACTAGTAGACTTAACTGTTACTAAAACAAAACAAACAAGAGGGTTTGAAAGGCCCAAAGTCGCTCACCTGAGATAACAAGAAATTATTGGGACACATCTTCTGACCAAGTTTCATGAAGATCGAAAAAAAAATGTGGCCTCTAGAGTGTGAACAAGGTTTTACTATAGCCATATAAGAAAAAAATGCCCCACCCCCTGGCAGCCATGTTTTTCAACCAACCGGCATCTTTTTTGAACTTGTCCAAGATATTATCGGGATGAATCTTCTTACCGAGTTTCATGAAGATTGGACTATAAATGTGGCCTCTAGAGTGTTAACAAGATTTTACTATAGCCATATAAAGAAAATTGCCCCGCCCCTTGGAAGCCATGTTTTTCAAGCAAACGTAATTATTTTCACACTAATCCAAGATATCATTGAGACCAATCTTCTGACCAAATTCATGAAGACTGGACAATAAATGTGGTCTCTAGAGTGTTAACAAGGTTTTACTAAAGACATATAAGAAATAATGCCCCGCCCCCCCCTGGTGGCCATGTTTTTAAAGCAACCAAAACCATTTTCAAACTCATCCAAGATATCATTGGGACAAATCTTCTGACCAAGTTTCATGATGATCGGAAAATAAATGTGACCTCTAGAGTGTTAACAAGGTTTTACTATAGCCATATATGGAAAAATGCCCCGCCCCCGTGGTGGCCATGTTTTTCAACCAACCAGCATCATTTTTGAACTCGTCCAAGATATTATTGGGATGAATCTTCTGACCGAGTTTCATGAAGATCGGACTATAAATGTGGCCTCTAGAGTGTTAACAAGATTGTACTTTAGCCATATATAGCCATATAAGGGAAAATGACCCGCCCCTTGACAGCCATGTTTTTCAAGCAAAGGTTACCATTTTTGAACTCATCCAAGATATCATTGGGACAAATCTTCTGAGCAACTTTCATGAAGATCTGAAAATAAATGTGGCCTCTCGAGTGTTAACAAGGTTTTACTATAGTCATATAAGGAAAAATGCCCCCGCCCCCTGGCAGCCATGTTTTTCAACCAGGCGGCATCATTTTCGAACTCATCCAAGATATTATTGGGATGAATCTTCTGACCAAGTTTCATGAAGATTAGACGATAAATGTGGCCTCTAGAGTGTTAACAAGATTTTACTATAGCCATATTAGGAAAATTGCCCCACCCCTTGGCAGCCATGTTTTTCAAGCAAACGTTTCCATTTTCGAACTCATTCAAGATATCAGGGAGACCAATCTTCTGACAAAATTTCATGAAGATTGGACAATAAATGTGCCCTCTAGAGAGTTAACAAGGCAAATGCTGATGCCGCACAACGCACAACGGACAAAAGGCGATCACAAAAGCTCTCCATGAGCACGTTGTGCTCAGGTGAGCTAAAAACAGAAAAGCGTCCATACACCAAATGCCCTTTTTTCCGGAGACTCTGGTTTGTTCACAGGTACAGTCTCAACAATGGGAGAGGAAAACGTGAAATTCATGTTCGTTTTTTCTGGTGAAGCCATGGAAATGCTGTTAGCAGAAGAAGTGGCATTAGAAGTGGCATTAGAAGTGTTTGACTTGGTCTGCCCAGTAGCTGGTATTGTGATGGAGCCCTTTGATTGCTGACCGCCGAAGGTAAACTTGGGCAATGAGAAAGAGGACACTGGTAGAGTGAAGTCCGTCTTCAGGTCAGGGATAATTACCTAAATAATATTGGGATATGTTGTGTATACTTGCATATACAAGTCTCGCTCTGAGAAAAATGGGCTTAATGCATGTATGATAATGTCTTTTCATAATTATCCTGTGCAGCCAACACAGCAACAAAAGTTTCCGCTTGTATTGAAGTTTTCGCTGAAAGGAAGTCTCTTATTATCCAAAATCCAGTTCAGGTGGAAATTGTTGTCCCTGATAAGCCTGTGCGACTGCACAGGGTAATCTGGAACAACACTTTAGCCACATGCATTAAGCCCTAATTTCACAGAGTAAGGCTCAATATATATAAACGTTGTGAAAATGTGAACATTTTTTTGAACTGGTGTATTTTCATATTTTCCCACAAGGATATTCGTTTAATAAAATAATACATCTATCTTTCTGAACAACATTAAAAGGGATTACATATTGTTTAGATACTATATTTTATGATATTTATTGCTTAGAGCCAGTTTTGAAACATCATCAAGATAAGAGATGCATTGTGCGAAAATGGGTACTATGTCATATGTGGTCAGTTTATTGCTCTAGATCAGGAGCTACTATGTCCACTATGTTAATGATTTTTTAGGGCCCATTCCCCTGCTAAAACAAGTATACACATTTGCTCATATCCTGCTCTCAATGTAAGCTTTATTTTCAAAATGGACACAAATGACCACGTTAAACGCATCTTCGTAAATATTCTAATTCCAACAACTTGAACTACAGCAATGTGGATCATAATATAATAAGCATTTGTATAAAAAATTGCATGATTTTTATTACAAAAGAAAAAATTAAAAACACAGAACAATGCTAGAATGAAATTCTCCCATTATTATAAAATTTCCTAAGAGAACGCTCCAGCCACCTTTCCCCAAAAGGTGGAAAAAACACACACACTCAAAAAGTCATGTAAGGTTTCCTGGTCTCAGAAGCTGAAATGTGGACTCCTCATTTAAGTATACAGATATAGAGGCATATCTGGAGCTCAAAACTTCAAACATGTGTTAAGGCCTATTTTTGCATGCCGCTCTTTTAGGTTGGCGCTAAGAAATCTTAATTTGTAACCAAAATGCATGTTATTTTAATGTTAGCCCAGAAATAGTAAAATCTTTATTGTAAAAATAATTAAAATAAATTTTCATAGCCATTTTGGGAATTTACCTATCAATTTTAGTAGCCATGTGCTATTTCGGCTACGGGTAACTCTTACATAATTAATACGGAGCACTGCATGTTTACCGTTTCCTCCTCGTCCAGTGTCACTGGCTTGACCGAGGCACTGCCCCTGTGGTACGATTTATCCCTCTTCATTTTACCGGACGCATTGCCACCCTGTGGGTCTAAAATCACTGTGTCCTGGTGCCGGGCAGGGGCCCTCTCAGTCTGAAAACAACAGATAAAAATAATCGAGATTGTTGTTTGAGAAGCACAGGAATGTATAAATGGTACTGTTTTAAAATGCAATAAAATAGACAAATTGAGACATAGTTTTGCACTCAGATATTCAAGTGGAAATTTGCAGTTCATGGCATGCTTGTCCTTTGACACTTATGAACAGCTATATACTCAGTCACCTAAATTAGAAGCCTTACCAAGCAATTTATTTTACAGCAGGTCAAGGAAATGTTTCAGGGCTTTTTGTCTTCATTTGGGGAAAGAGTCTTCCATTTTGGAGGGAATATTAAATTGAAAATGGGAAACAATTGCCAAAAGTAAGCTTGAAATTTGGGGAAAATTGCATGATAAAAAAAAAATCCGTTTTTAAAGAAGGAAATCTGTGATCCCTGATTGGCCTCTGCAGTCCATCCAGGCTCATCAGGTACAAAACATTCAGCCTACATAAGATCTTCTTTTAAGAGACCTCCTTTCAAACAGAAAAACCATAGAAGCCGAAAGTGTTAATCCTTAATAGCCTGTGCAGACTGCACATACTAATCTGGGATGAGACTTAAAGCACATACATTTCAGAGCAGTTTTCCTAGAGCAATTTCAAATGGCTACGTGCAACCAGCCTAAAAGAAGAACAGGCAGCTAGTAACTTAACAGTCTATTCAGGTTTTATGTTTGCTTCTCATCAGTACCTTAGGGTTGAAATCAAGCCTTTAAAACTTAGTAAGAACGGTTTTTAATTTAATTTGATTTTCTACGGACTGAAAAAGCATCAAAAAAGCGCATCTGAGTGGTAAAGGGATAAGGTGGCATGCCCTACCTTGTCCTGAACGCTGGTGTCACTGGAGGCGAAGGTGACCTGCCTGTTCCTACTAATGGATGCCTGGGAGCTGATGTTCAGTTTCTGTGTGGGGGGCCCTGAGCGAGGGGAAGTCTGCAGACACGATAGAAATTTATAGTAAGTAAATGTGTTCTATCAGATCAAGGGTGTGATTTAAGAACCAACTAAGGGGAGGTCCATGCCCTAATCTCCTTACTGGATTCAACTTAACTCATTTGTGTATTCATCCAGCAAAGAATAACTATTTGTAAAATTAATGGAAAGGGGGAAAATCAGAAGAAAGGAGGAGAAATTACAACCATGCATATGAAAAGAAACTTTCCAACACAACCCAACCTGTTATTTCACATTTTAGTAATAAACTTAAATGATAATAATTATTGTGCTCTCCAAGCTGGGTCTGCACAAAAGCTATCCTACACGTACAATTTAAGCCAAATACCTCCATCCAAACTCTTGTGATAATGATGTTCTTTATATGTAGCACGTTTTAGAGAATTGGCCCAGCTGAAAAATCCTCTTTTTTCCAAATTTGCATTCTAAACCCTTCAGTTTATCATTTCTTTTCAAGCACTAAATTTGTATTACTTATTATATTCCACTTTTGGGATCAAATTTTTCATATATTTGTTGATGTCAGTTTATCTACATTCCAATCTCAAAATAGTAAATGTAAAACACACAGACACGCAACCTTCAAACAAACAAAAATATTTCCACTTACCCTATCTCTTGAGAAGAATGACTGAAAAACAAACAATACAATCGTTGGTTAAAATTGTTTGTTAAAAAATTGGTGGTGGTGGTGGTGGTGGCGGTGGTGGTGGTGGCGGTGGTGGTGGTTGATACAATGCATTACAAAAATGCAGTTAGCCTTACATTTGGTAAAATTTAAATATATTACAAGGGAGGCAAATGCTGTAACAAAAAGAACATGCATAAACAGTAGTTGTTTCCCTTGTTTGAACCATGCTAAATCCTTAAAATGCCTATTTCCAGTAACTGTGACCTTCACCTGTGACCTTGACCTTTGACCTAGTGACCTCAAAATCAATAGGGGTCATCTGCCAGTCATGATCAATGTACCTATGAAGTTTCATGATCCTAGGCCCAAGCGTTCTTGAGGTATCCAGTCTCCGCCAAACTAGTCAAATTTTTACAGGACAGTAGGTCCTGTAAACTGGGAAAAAATACAGGACCTTCTCTTTTTTTACAGGACCTACCAACTACATAACTATATTAATACAATCACACGAAAAGCGACCATACATGGTACTTGTTTAGTTTGGTAAAACATGTTCTGAAAACTATTGAACACATTTATCATTATAATTGCACTATGTACAAAAAGATTTAAGGAGCATTTCATTTTCATTTTTTCTTCATATTTTTTCCACTTCTCTTTCTGTTTTTCCGAAGAATCAGGTGGTGCCGGTCGTTTTCCACCGGGAGTCGCTCCCTCGTAATATCGTAGAAACATTTTTCAAACAGTTTTCAAACTCAGCGGTAGCGTTTGTTGATTCTTGTTGCTAAGTCTCAGTGCGCATGTCAGAGAGGAATCTGGTCAATAAGGCCTAAACCGACGGCCGCCTAGATAATTGATTTTCTTGCAGGGACATTGACAGTCAAGATCATGACATAGCAAATTAAGATGATCACAATTATTTATAACTATCTCGATTATGTCCATACAAATTGATATTTGTATCATTTAATAATCAGATTTATAATTATCTTAATCAGCGACTAGGCCGTCATGGATTTAGAATGTCCTGACGAGCATTCGTCATATGGTAACGACGCAAAAAATGGACCAATCAAGTGCATCGCAATATTCCGTAGAGTAGAGCGTAGGAACGGAAAGACGCGTTAGCTATTTTTATACCGCGGAAAACTTTCAGAGCCGTAAAAACATAAATAATCAACAGTTTCGTTCTATTTTTTTTACCGGTCCTGTAAATTAGACCGACAGGCCGGACCTTACAAAATTTTACAGGACATGTCCGTCGGTCCGACCATGTTTGGCGGAGACTGGGTATCATCTGACAACCACCTGGTGGACGGACTGACAGACCGACCGACATGAGCAAAGCAATAAACCCCCTCTTCTTCGAAGGGGGGCATAATAAAGAAGTTTTGGCAATTTTAGCAAAATTTAAAAATAAAATAATTCAAAGGTCAGGGCAAAATTCAACTTGCCATGTACAGTACCCTCATGTTAGCATAAAAGTATTTGAAGTTCTAAAGCAATAGCCTTGATACTTTAGAAGTAAAGTGGATCTAAACACAAAATTTAACCTTATATTCAAAGTTATTAAGTAAAAAAAGGGCCATGATTCCGTCAAAATGACAACCAGAGTTATGCAACTTGTCCAATACTGTCCCCTAATGATAGTTTGCAAGTGTTCCAAGTATGAAAGCAATATCTATGATACTTAAGGGGTAATGTGGACCAAAACACAAAACTTAATCAAATTTTCAATTTCTAAGGGCCCATAATTCTGTCAAAATGCCAGTCAGAGTTACATAACATTGCCTGCACAGTCCCCTTAAGATAGTTAGTAAGTGTTGCAAGTATGAAAGCAATAGCTTTGATAGTATAGGAATAAAGTGGACCTAAACACAAAACTTTACCAAATTTTCAATTTTCTAAGTATAAAAAGGGCACATAATTTTGTCAAAATGCCAGTCAGAGTTACATAACTTTGCCTGCACAGTTCCCTTATGATAGTAAGTAAGTGTTGCAAGTATGAAAGCAATAGCTTTGATACTTAAGGAATAAAATGGACCTAAACACAAAACTTAACCAAATTTTTAAATTTATAAGAATAAAAAGGGCACATAATTCTGTCAAAATGCACGCCAGAGTCATCTTACTTTGCCTGCCCAGTCCCCTCATAATGACACAAAACTTAACCTGAAGCCGATGCTGACGCCGACGCCAAGGTGATGACAATAGCTCATTTTTTTTCTTCAAAAAATAGATGAACTAAAAAGGTACACATGTTTAGACTTGTAACTTAATATATATTAGAAAGGAGTCAAATCAAAGTTTAACAATTGACCCATTTATGCCTAGAAAAAAGGCCTTGGCAATCAGACCCAGACGTGACCCAGATGAGACGCCGCATGATGCATCCACATGATCCATTATTTTGTTCTACAGTACTGTTTTACGACTTATAAATTTCATCTAGGTACACATTCACAAAGATTCTTAGCACGAAGATTGACAGACATAATTACAATTAGTAAAATACGCATCAACATTGCTTTATTCTGGGAATTATTCCAAAAATAAACTTAATTAACTTAAACCAGTCAGCAAATCAGAAAGTGTATGCAGAATAGTGTCCGTAATTGAAAGCTGATCATGCTCTTCAATTATTAAAGATAATTTCATGGTTTTATTAAATTAGGGACAGAAAAGTTTAGACCTTCCATAAGAACTTGGTAAATACTGGCATAAGTCCTGTATTTACCAACCAACTCTTTGCCAAAGACTTCAGTTATGTTCAAGTACATATATTAATCTGAATGATATACAGTATTCAGTGACCCTTATTCAAGAATTCTTTATCTATCACTTAACTGATATATATATAAATATATATTGGATACAAGAGTTTAATTTTGTCTGCGTTGACTCTTTACAACTCAGATACACACTTTGTTGCATTAGAAGTTTCTTCGAAAATCTAAATCAATTTTAAGACATTTCTCACTTGACTTGAGTTTTCATTTCCAATCCTTAGAAACTCATTATCAGCAAATATCATAAAACCTGAAGAGACTGCTGGCTGTCCATGTTTTATGCTGGTTGCATATGGTCCATTTTACTTTGCTTTTGAGCAGGAAAGAGTAATGTCTATGCTATTAAGGTTGGTGAATACTGGGCAATGTATATTGCAAGGTAGATGCACTTACAGGACTCTCTGTCCACTGTCTAGGCATCATCATTGGTATTCTTCTAGCATCCTGAAGAGAAGTCAATGCTTTGCATGATAAACCTTCCTTTAGCAGAACATTTGAGTTAGTCATAACAACAAGTGAAGCAAGTGACATTTTTTTGGCAGTGAATCAGTCATATAAGTCATTTAAGTAATTTAACTACTTACAAATCATATACCCACTTGTAATTCCCTAGAAAATTTACTTAAATTTAAGAACTTTCTTACTAGATACGAGCTTAATAGGCTTTATTTCCAAGCCTAAGGTACTGATGTCAGTTGCACATAGCCATTTTCATTTTGGTCCTGAGCAGGAAAGGGTTAAACTACTCCAGGGTTTTTTTTTACTAAGAAAGTGACGCCGATATTCGGCGTCTTCCCCTACCAGAATTTTTCCCCTCAATATACAATTTCCCCACCAAAAATATCATTTTTCACCAAAATATAATATTTTCTCTCAAAGAAATGTTTATTTTTCCTTTGGGCATTCGACAATCATCCAATTTGCACCATGTTCAACGATCTCGCTCTCTCTCTCCAGACGAACACAAAAAATCTGGGAATCCCAATTATTCTAAATATAGCTCTTAAATTACGTCATGTAAACTGGGCAACTAATCGTAATAATCATGTGACTATTTTACTGGATACCGGTCTTGCGCGAGAAGGGTGTTTCGTCAATTAAATACCGGAAACCAGTCGAATTTTCATCCGGGCTATGTGCAAGCCAAGATATAAACGTGAAAACAGAAAAAATGTCTCACAATTGGCGTTCTTACACAAAAAAATAAAACATTCGGACTCGGAAGATACTGAACGCATCGAGGCATTTTTTAAGAAAGAATCATCGAAAACCGTTATAACCCAGCAGGATTCTGAGGTAATCAACATCGAACATTGTGAAAGTGAAAGTAGACAATCGGCAGCTGCCGCTCCTTTCCCTTCCAATACAGTAGCAGATCAAGATCGTCAACCCATTCATCATGAAATTGAAATCACAAAATATACATCGTCCCCCGGCCCCAGTACAGAAATATAGTTGAAAACATTTTCCATTATTAGATCTACACCTGCAACTTTATTAAGGACTTTGACTTTAATACGTGTTAAATGTGTTTAAGAACAAAAAGGACAGAGACAAGCCTCTTTTGAGGAGTTATAGACATTGAAATGAACAGTTTTTATTTTTTTCCCCTAATATGTCTCTTTCGCACTCTTTTTTCCCCTTTCACCCAGCGTCCAGCGTCTTCCCCTTTCTCTAAAAAAAAACCCTGTACTCGGACGTTCTTTAGGAAGGCTCTGCCAAACTTCTCATTCAATAGGTTTACCACTTCAAAATGCACATATATGACCAAGCATAAAACTTATAGTGGTGTCTGCCAGCGACAAATTGGTCATGGTTTCGATCCCCACTGTGGGAGCTTTCTTTAGATATCATCAGATGAGACCAAGTACTGGTTCTATCCAGAAAACAAAGTCGAGAGCATTTCAATAAGCCTAAGACTTTTGATGCAATGGAGCTAAAACAAAAAGGTTTAAAACAAAACTACTGGTTCCATTTAGAATTGAAGATGTTGGACAGGCTGATTACATTGAGTGGTGTAGGCATCTTGTCAAGAGCCTCCAGGATCCTCTTGGCGGTGGAGCTGGTCACAGCCTCTTGGCTGGGGTTCACACGGGGCCTGGCCTTCATGAACGCCTTCACAGGCACGGACAGCTACAACACAGAAGAATAACAGCTACAAATCAGAGGAATGACAGCTACAACACAGAGGAATAACAGCTACAACACAGAGGAATGACAGCTACAACACAGGAATGACAGCTACAACACAGAGGAATGAGAGCTACAACACAGAGGAATGACAGCTACAACACAGACAAATGACAGCGACAACACAGAGGAATGACAGCGACAATACAAAGGAATGACAACTACAACACAGAGGAATGACAGTAACAACACAGAGGAATGACAGCTACAATACAGAGTAATGACAGCTACAACACAGAGTAATGACAGCTACAACACAGAGGAATATCAGCTACAACACAGAGGAATGACAGCTACAAATCAGAGGAATGACAGCTACAACACAGAGGAATGACAGCTACAACACAGAGGAATGACAGCTACAATGCAGAAGAATGACAGCTACAACACAGAGGAATGACTGCTACAACACAGAGCAATGACAGCTAAATGCAGAGGAATGACAGCTACAGCGCAGAGGAATGACAGCTACAACGCAGAGGAATGACAGCTTCAGTACAGAGGAATGACAGCTACAATACAGAGGAATGACAGCTACAATACAGAGGAATGACAGCTATAACACATAGGAATGACAGCTACAACACAGAGGAATGACAACTACAATACAGAGGAATGACAGCTTCAACAAAGAGGAATGACAGCTACAACACAGAGGAATGACAGCTACAATGCAGAGGAATGACAGCTACAACACAGAGGAATGGCAGCTACAATACAGAGGAATGACCAGCTACAACACAGAGGAATGGCAGCTACAACACAGAGGAATGACAGCTACAACCCAGAGGAATGACAGCTACAACACAGAGGAATGACAGCTACAACACAGAGGAATGACAGCTACAATACAGAGGAATGACAGCTACAATACAGAGGAATGACAGCTACAACACAGAGGAATGACAGCTACAACACAGAGGAATGATAGCTACAACACAGAGGAATGACAGCTACAACACAGAGGTGTTAAAATCCACTAATGCTATGCAAAAACAAAAAGTAGCATCATATTGATTATGGTTTCAGTACAGAGTTGTTGAACATAGAGCTGAAAGAGTTGCTACCTTAATTGGCTAAATGCATGTGTATTAAGTGTTGTCCCACACTAGCCTGTGCTGTCTGCCAAGGCTGATAAGGGACATAACTTTCCGTGTAAATCGTATTTATCATTAAAAGGAGGTTTCTTCTAAACTAAGCAAAAATCCAGTCTAGTAGGAAAGTTTTGTAACTAACTAGTCAGTGCAGACTGCACAAGCTAATCTGTAACAATGCTTTACGCACATGCACAGGCTCCATAAGAAGTCTAAATAATATCAATCAAAAATTGTAACTAAGATATAAGATAGTAAAATATAATTTTTTATAACACTACAAAGAAGTGCTGTCAGAAAGGGCTGTTTTTATGCTTATCTTTAATAAGACCAAAAACAGGCTACACAAATCTACCAGATTTATATTTGTAAATAATAATCAGTAAAACAAAACAAATATAAGAAAACATACTTCATCTCAGAAATGACCTCAGGTTTCTACTCTACAGCAAAGTTAATTTTCAAACAAGATATGTGTTTGTCAGAAACACTATGTCCCCTTTTGCGTCGCCTTGAAGCTATATATTTGACCTTTGACCTTGAAGGATGACCTTGACCTTTCACCACTCAAAATGTGCAGCTCCATGAGATACACATGCATGCCAAATATCAAGTTGCTATCTTCAATATTGCAAAAGTTATTGCAAATGTTAAAGTTGGCGCAAACAAACACACACAAAACAAAAGGGCCATGATGGCCCTGTATCGCTCCACTGTTTTTTCTTTGCGATAAAAACGTGTAATGCGCATGGGTTGAAAATTAATGTACTCAAGCATGTGACTTTCTCTTTCTATCCCTCGTCCCACTGGGCGCTTAAAGTTGGAAGGGTGAGCATTTTTATATCTGGAAAAAGTTACTACCGTGTTAACTAAACAGACAAAAAAGCCTCGGAATTGTTGCACAGGTCCTTTGCTTATAACGTAGGTATATTTATCTCTCCAAAAGATATTGTCGTTCTTTCTATTTCACATATTTTTAGTTGCTAAAGATCAAATCTACGCATTTGATTTGAAACAGATTCACAAGACCCATAGGAATCAAAATGCCTTAACCCTTTACCAAACAACACATTTTGGACTTTCCCAATTTGAAAGAGGTTGCAGACGTCAATTGAATTAAAATGGAATATGAAGGAAATGATCAGGTAGGGTAGAAATAATTGTGATAAAAGGAGAAATTGCTCATCAACCCACACATCCCTAAGACCAACAGGCCTGAGAATATTATGATAATCTAAAGATTATTTCTTGATATTTATAAATGTATTTAATTAAGTAATACATTTGACTTCTAAGATCAATTCATAACTTATATTAAGAAAATTATAAAATGGTCAGAAATATATATGGATTTTTGAGCAATTGACAATCATTTCAACAATTCATGATCAGTCACGATTCACAAATGGAACAATGAATCATTAGTTATTAAAAAGCAGCATATACGATAGTTAAGAACATTGCACTTCATTAATTTCAACACCTTCTCTTGGATACAAAGTTTGAGTTTACCGTGCAGTATCATATATTGACTTTCCTTGTAATAATTATATCATGTTCATGGAAGTTGTGTTTTTAAAATCAATCAAATTTGTTCCTAGGGGCATAATTTGAACAAACTAAGTAAAGAACTATTAGATGTCACTACATACCGAATTTGGTAGAAATAGGCCCAATGGTTATGGACAAGAAGATTTTTATAGTTTGCACAATATGGGCCCAATATAAGCATATGTTCAATTTTGTGACCCCTGGGGCAGGGTCAAATTTGACCCCAGGGGCATAATTTGAACAAACTTGGTAGAGGACTATAAGATGTCACTACATAGCAAATTTGGTAGCCCTAGGCCCAATGGTTATGGACAACAAGATTTTTAAAGTTTGCACAAAATAGGCCTTATATAAGCAAATTTTCAATTTTTAACCCCCCGGGGCAGGGTCAAATTTGATCCCAGGGGCATAATTTGAACAAACTTGGTAGAGGACTATAAGATGTCACTACATAGCAAATTTGGTTGCCCTAGGCCCAATGGTTATGGACGAGAAGATTTGTTAAGTTCGCACAAAATAGGCCTTATATTAGCAAATTTTCAATTTTTTGACCCCCCGGAGCAGGGTCAAATTTGACCCCAGGAGCATAATTTGCACAAACTTGGTAGAGGACTATAAGATGTCACTACATACCAAATTTGGTAGCCCTTGGCCGATGTCACTACATACCAAATTTGGTAGCCCTTGGCCAAATGGTTTTGGACATGAAGATTTTTAAAGTTTTCACAAAATAGGCCTAATATAAGCAAATGTTCAATTTTTTGACCCCCGGGGCAGGGTCAAATTTTACCCCAGGGGCATAATTTGAACAAACTTAATAGAGGACTATGAGATGTCACTTCATACAAAATTTGGTAGCCCTAGGCCCAATGGTTATGGACAAGAAGATATTTAAAGTTTGCACAAAATAGGCCTTATATAAGCAAATTTTCAATTTTTTAACCCCCGGGGCAGGGTCAAATTTGACCCCAGGGGCATAATTTGAACAAACTTGGTAGAGGACTATAAGATGTCACTACATAGCAAATTTGGTAGCCCTAGGCCCAATGGTTATGGACAACAAGATTTTTAAAGTTTGCACAAAATAGGCCTTATATAAGCAAATTTTCAATTTTTTAACCCCCCCGGGGCAGGGTCAAATTTGATCCCAGGGGCATAATTTGAACAAACTTGGTAGAGGACTATAAGATGTCACTACATAGCAAATTTGGTAGCCCAAGGCCCAATGGTTATGGACAAGAAGATTTTTAAAGTTTGCACAAAATAGGCCTTATATAAGCAAATTTTCACTTTTTTAACCCCCCCGTGGCAGGGTCAAATTTAACCCCAGGGGCATAATTTGAACAAACTTGGTAGAGGACTATAAGATGTCACTACATGGCAAATTTGGTAGCCCTAGGCCCAATGGTTATGGACAAGAAGATTTTTAAAGTTTGCACAAAATAAGCCTTATATAAGCAAATTTTCAATTGTTTGACCTCCCGGGGCAGGGTCAAATTTGACCCCAGGGGCATAATTTGAACAAACTTGGTAGAGGACAATAAGATGTCACTACATACCAAATTTGGTAGCCCTATGCCATACAGTTATGGACAAGAAGATTTTTAAAGTTTGCACAAATAGGCCTTATATAAGCAAATTTTCAATGTTTTGACCCCCCCGGGGCAGGGTAAAATTTAACCCCAGGGGCATAATTTGAACAAACTTGGTAGAGGACTATAAGATGTCACTACATAGCAAATTTGGTAGCCCTAGGCCCAATGGTTACGGACAAGAAGATTGTTAAAGTTTGCACAAAATAGGCCTTATATAAGCAAATTTTCAATTTTTGACCCCCCGGGGCAGGGTCAAATTTGACCCCAGGGGCATAATTTGAACAAACTTGGTAGAGGACTATAAGATGTCAATACATACCAAATTTGGTAGCCCTAGGCTTAATGGTTATGGACAAGAAGATTTATAAAGTTTGCACAAAATAGGCCTTATATAAGCAAATTTTCAATTTTTTGACCCCCCGGGGCAGGGTCAAATTTGACCCCAGGGGCATAATTTGAACAAATTTGAAAGAGGTTCACCACAGGAACATTCCTGAGAAATTTCATCAGATTTGGACCAGTAGTTAAGGAGAAGAAGATGTTTAAAGAAAAAGTTAACGCACGCACGCACGGACGCACGCACACACGACGGACACAGGACCATGACATAAGCCCCGCTGGCCTTTGGCCAGTGGAGCTAAAAACGACAGACAGGGCAAAAACAATATGTCCCCCTCTATAGTGGTGGGGGACATAAAAATATACAACATCTAAGCTACAAGCTCAGTTTCAACAATAAACTTAAATCCCTAACAATCTATCTGTATGAAGCACATTTTTATGCATACCCTGCTAGGCAGTGATTGATTCAGATCTACTTTCTTCTTCCGGAATGACAGAGATGATCGACCCCCAAAGGTAGTTTTCCCCGGATAAAAACTGGACTCGTGGAAACTGGTTCCCAGAATAGAAGTCTCATTCTGAAATAATCCGAAAATTACTGTAACACAATCTTGGATTTTCTTGAACAACAACAATGACTCAGCAATTCGGCGATAGCAATCTCATTACAAGAAATGGTTACAGGAATGAGTTCAAAGATTGTTGAAATGCCAATTTTTCAATTTTTTGTCACAGACTGAACGAGAGCTGTCTCCATAGGATGACATTTGCCCCCGATAAACGCTTTGATACAAATAAGAAGCATTTTTCAAAACCTACACCCATTTTTCGAAACCTAAACGCAGACTCTAAGTTCAAGGTCAAGGTCAAAATTTGTGAACGTATGGAAAGGCCTTGTCTATATACCCATGCATACCAAATATGAATGTTACAACTGAAGCACATAGAAGTTATGAGCATGTTTCGAAACCGAAACGCAAAGTGTGACAGACAGACGGACAGTGCGATCACTATATGCCCTCCTTCAAGGGCAAAAAATATAAAAACACCATAAATCAGGCAGCAAAATACAACTAATGCAGGGCTCGACATTAACTTTTGGAGCCACTTGTCCAGTCGGACAAGTAGACCAAAACTTCCTAACCAGAAAGAAACTAGTCCTGACCATTATATCTTATTTTGCTCAGTTCTTTGCAAAATAATTAAATAATACAAAAAGCTCAAATCATAAAGACTTATATCATTCAAAATACATGTTAACATAATTTTAGGCAATTTCAATACAAAAAGAACTGACTAGATAACAGGAAAACTGGATATTATTGATTTTTTAAACATTATACAAAGCCAAAATAACTGACAAAAACTTGTGTTTTTCCACCATACTACTTTAATTGTCTTAAAGATCAATGTGTACCGGTGTCGTAAAATGCATATTCATTACAAGGAAGAATAATCTTGTTATCTTGGCAAAGAAAAATGTTAAGGGTTGCTTCCCTTGTAAACAGTACGGTGTAGTATCCCATGGAATTATCGAAATATCTCGTGCTTTGTCGTTTAAACGTAAACAAAATATATATTTAAAAAAAAAAATGTTGGTTACCACACAGAAATAACGGATTTAAAGGCATTTGTTCTAAGTAATTAAATTATAACGACCACTTGTTCTGTCGGACTAGCAAATTCTTTATTTACTTGTCCGGACTAACACTTTGGTTGTCCCGGACAGTCGGACTACCTTTAATGTCGAGCCCTGTAATGGCTTAGGACTTGTACTGAAAATACAGATTATAATTTGAAATCATCATTTTAGGTTCATAACATTATAAAGCATTACAACACTGAATAATTTGAAATGATTATGTTAATTTCGTTACATTTGGTACAACACATGAATCACTCATATCGCGTACAGAATCTTTTAATTTAAAACAGTCAGGATGGCCAAGTGGTTCAGGTATTAGACTTTTAATTAAAAGAATGCTGGTTCCAGCCCCACTTGGACACACACTTGTCTTTTTTTTTCTAGAATGCTATTCTTGTAATTATAATGGAGCTCTATAGTCCTGTGGTTAAAATCCAGAAAATTTGAGGCATAAACTGACACAGTTTAAACAAGAGTTCCGCGGTCGGAGATGACCGCATTGAAGCCGGATTTTTTATTTAAATGACAGGAAAGTACCTTTCGTGTTTTTGTCAATGCAATACTTAAATTACTGAAATATTGTTCAAAGGTCAAAATGAAATGTAAGTACTTTTCAAATGAATGACATTGAAATGACCAGTGGTCATCTTCTAGTACTGGCCAATCTTTATTTCAAGTTTGAAGACTCTAGGTACAAGCATACCAAAGTTATAACATGAAATAAGAACTTTAACATTTTTACATTCAAGGTCACAGTGACCTTGACCTTAGAATGAATGACCTTGAAATGACCAGTGGTCATCTAAGTGTGCTTGCAAACCTTCATGTCAAGTTTGAAGACTCTATGTCCAAGCATACCAAAGTTATAACAATTTTAACATTTTAACATTTAAGGTCACAGTGACCTTGACCTTCAAATGAATGACATTGAAATGACCAGTGGTCATCTTCTAGTACTGGCCAATCTTTATTTCAAGTTTGAAGACTCTAGGTACAAGCATACCAAAGTTATAACATGAAATAAGAACTTTAACATTTTTACATTCAAGGTCACAGTGACCTTGACCTTCAAATGAATGACCTTGAAATGTCCAGTGGTTACTTACTAGTTCTGGCCAACCTTCATGTCAAGTTTCAAGACTCTAGGTCCAAGCATACCAAAGTTATAACAACTTTAACATTTTTACATTCAAGGTCACAGTGACCTTGACCTTCAAATGAATGACCTTGAAATGTCCAGTGGTTACTTACTAGTTCTGGCCAACCTTCATGTCAAGTTTCAAGACTCTAGGTCCAAGCATACCAAAGTTATAACAACTTTAACATTTTTATATTGAAGGTCACAGTGACCTTCACCTTCAAATGAATGACCTTGAAATGACCAGTGGTCATCTGTTAATCCTGGCCAACCTTCATGTCAAGTTTGAAGACTCTAGGTCCAAGCATACCAAAGTTATACCATGAAATAAGAACTTTAACATTTTTACATTCAAGGTCACAGTGACCTTGACCTTCAAATGAATGACCTTGAAATGACCAGTGGTTACTAACTAGTTATGGCCAACCTTCATGTCAAGTTTCAAGACTCTAGGTCCAAGCATACCAAAGTTATAACAACTTTAACATTTTTTATATTGAAGGTCACAGTGACCTTGACCTTCAAATGAATGACCTTGAAATGACCAGTGGTCATCTGTTAATCCTGGCCAACCTTCATGTCAAGTTTGAAGACTCTAGGTCCAAGCATACCAAAGTTATACCATGAAATAAGAACTTTAACATTTTCGAGCACGCCGCCCGCCCGCCCGCCCGCCCGCCCGCCCCCCCGCCCGCCCGCCCGACAACATCAATCTATAAGCCGAGATTTTTTCGAAAAAAATCCGGCTAAAAATGCCCCATACTGTAAACAAGTCCCTTTAAAGGGGCCTTTTCACAGATTTTGGCATTTTTTAACTTATGTATTAAATGCTTTATATTGATAAATGTAAACATTGGATCGTAAAAGCTCCAGTAAAAAATCAAGAATAAAATTAAAAAAAGGAAAAGAACATTGCCCGGAGCAGGTTTCGAACCAGTAACCCCTGGAGTCCTGCCAGAGTCCTGAAGTAAAACGCTTTAGCCTACTGAGCTATTCCGCCGAGTATACATACGTCACGTATTTTATACCTTATATAAGCAATCTTCGTAGTTATACAAAATTTAACGACAAAAACAGAACTCTCCAAATTATTCAATCGTTTCGCGTTGCAACGCTTTATAATTTTTAGGTTTTATAATCGTCAAAAGATGCATATAATGACTATATTAGAGCATGGTTAATGTTCAGTATTACTGTTTCCTCACAAATATCATAACTAACACGAAAATTTGCGAATCTGAAACAACTTTTTTCAATTTTGTCAATTTACCAAAGCGTGAAAAGATCCCTTTAAGAACTGAACATAATATTTCATAAAGATCAGTGATACTTATTTAACACAACTGCGACAGCTTCATACCAGTCAACAGCCGTCTCCCATATAAAACCTACCAAAAGTGATGCAAATCATAATGAAAATACTTATTCTCAATTTGTAAGTAATTTTAGCAAAAAAAAATGAAATACACAATTTCCAAATCTAAGTCAAAACAACATGATTTTCCCTATCCATTCGGCCCAAGCCCCAGTCCCACTCAATGGTGTAAAAACGCTGAAAGCCTTCTCCCATATGCAATATAAAAACTACCAAAGCTGATGCAACCAGCCTGGTGGTGAATCAAACCTACCAAGCTGATTTAACCAGCCTGGTGCTCAATCAAACCTACCAAGGGTGATGCAAACAGCCTGGTGCTAAATCAAACCTACCAAGCTGATGCAACCAGCCTGGTGCTAAATCAAACCTACCCAGGCTGATGCAAACAGCCTGGTGCTAAATCAAACCTACCAAGGGTGATGCAAACAGCCTGGTGTTAAATGCCGGTCTCCCACTCCCGACTGTGTGGCCTGACCCAGCGGTGAATGTGTCACTGAGGCGCCTGGAGAATGGCTGGTGGGCACTGATGCTTACTTGCACTGAAAATGCAGGCACAATCCTGATGTTCCGGGAATACTGGGATTAATGCATGTGCGTAGCGTCTCACTACGCACAGGATAATCAGGGACAAATTTTCTGCCAAAGCTTATTTTCATTAAGGAGAGACATCCTTTAAAGTAAAGATTCCATAAAAGAAGAAAGGCCATTAAAGGCCTTGTATAAGCCTGTGCAGACTGCACAGGCTAATCTTAGACAACATTTTACACAAATGCATCAAGCCCAGTTTTCTCAGAACTAGCTTAAGTATTGATAGTTCTTAAATGGGAATTTCCTTATATAAGTTGTTTGTGTTTAAGGTTGACAAAATACAAAGTTGCTCAGGAAAAACAACATTTAAACATCACACTATCCAGGGCTCACCCTAGGGGGCGACGTGAGCGACTAAGTCGCTTTCTTATGCCAAATGTCGCCTAAATTTTATGAAATTGTAGATAAAAAGCGACTTCCAGTCTCCCTCTTAAAGGAATTTGTTTACATCCGGTTTTCTCGATGTCAAGGTCTGACTCAATTTTCCAATACACACTGTCCCAGCCCGGAGCGTGTCGCAATTGAGCGACAGGTAATTTAAGGTAAACCCCGCCCTGATTCTCCCAACCTCCAAACTTATATAATCAGAGATCGATATTGGTCAAGTCAGCATTCAAGTCACATGGTAGCTGTGCAATCAACATTGAGTTCGCTCACACATAATATTGGGTCATTCATGGAAATACACAGTTGATATTGTCGTCTGCCAACACTACATGTATAGCGGCCGATGGCAAACGTCGTACTGTAAATGTAAAGAAATTCGTCGGTATGAATATTCGTGGTTAAAAAAAAAATAAAAAAATAATTCGTTGACACGTAATTTCGTGGATTTCAAATTTTCGGGGAAGATTGACAGTCATAATTATTATACTTTTCTTAGACAACCAGAGTAATAACGAAGAATAATCTGCTAATGTGTGTTGACAGCAAGGCTTGTGATTAATGTGCACTGAAGCATGAAAGTGTTGTTGATAATTGTCGATAAGAGCGAATAAGCGGCGATCTTGTGGGTCCCCTCTCTCTAATTGCCATCAATGTTGTTTTTAAAATATTTGGAATTCTCTGCTCAATCGGTCCCCTAGTAGTAACAATTGAGTAATAAGGTCCCCAAAATACAGATGTGAAAACCGTTATGTCTCTTTTAACTTTTATTGGCACTAATTGACATATGTGATAAATCTGCAAACTGTTAATTTGACGACGTCACGTATAAGAGAACAATCGTTGATGCACAGTTTAAATTCCGTGCTTGATTTAAAAAGTATTATTACCCAAACACTTATCAAGAAAACAACATATTGTATTACCTAGCATATCTCAATCAAATAACTCAGATAACCGAAAACAATAGAGAATGTTGGCAATGACATTCGGAAAGGACCAATTTCGGATTAAAAATGTAAAAATAATCGTTGGTACTTGAGTTCGTGGTTAAGCGGAAAACGAAATCCAAGAAAATTCGTACCACACAAAATGTAATGGTTTTACAGTATTTAAAGATAAACAAATAAAAAGGAGCCTAACAATAAAAAAAATATTTCCAAGTTGATCACTTTACATTTCTACAGACTATTGATCTGAATTAACAAAAGGATGATGATTTAGTAATTAGATCTATGTCGATGATGTTACAACTTTCTGACGATTATCATTTGAAATTAAAAGGTGATAATTTAGTTATTTTTTACCCACAAACTATGCTATTGTAAAGCAATATGTCAATTAAATTGTATATTAATTACGTATTTGCTAGGTTTCCGATTTTCATTTTTTGCTGTCAAATTTGTTTTATGTGCGTCACGCGTACAATTTTTCGGACTGTCATTTTCGGATACATTATTTTTTGTTGATTATAATTTAATTTCTAAGTTCTTTAAAGAAGAAATAGAATGAAGAATACAGATGGGATGATGCGGACGGTGTGGTTTATCATATTTCGAATTGTATTCACATGAAATTGCAATGGGAAAGACATTAAAACATAACAAATAATTATTAAGAAAGCATATGCTAAATGTCATATTTCAAACATAAATATTTATCTGGTCTGACAGTTTTATTAAGCTTATGTTATCTACTGCTTCATAAACATATTATCTTTGAAATACTTTAGCCTGTATAATATGATACTTACATCAAAATGGATTGAATATAGAGCTAGAAAAATTTTAGTTATTTACAGGCTTTTTTTTCCACTTTTTGGGAAGATAGCCCATGGCTTTGGAATTGGGAATTTTATTGGCATTTTCATGAAATTGGGAAAATAAATTCATTAGCCTTTTTTTTTCACCAAAAAAGACCACTGATTAGGGAAATACTAAATTTTACATAACTCTTTATAATCATTCAAAGTAAAAGAACAAAATCATATAATACTTTGTTAGATGTAATTGAATTAAAATTGAGATAAAATACGCATTAGACACTTCTTTCTAAAAAAAAATAAAATAAAAATTATTTTTTTTTGAAATTGGTAATTTTTTGCCACATTTTGGGAAAAAAGTATACTTTTTGGGACTGGGATCATAGCCGAATTTTGGCTATAAAATCGGGATAAAAAAAAACTTATTTATCAGTCGTGTCTATTATTACTTGGTTAATTAGAACTTCTGGAAAAATTAAGATACACAAAAGAAATAAAATTATGTGTACTACAGTAGCATACTTCAATAATGTGATTTGATACACATATGTGTGATGTAACGCCCTACATGCAAACCCTTGTGTCCGAGTCTCTCCACCTCTCCTTAGAGTCTCCTCACTTCTCCCTAAATCAATATCCAGGGAGAAGTCACTTCTCCCTAAAATTTGAGCCCAGCGTGAGCCCTGCTATCACGCTTGTATTTATTTTTCAGGTTATGATTAACAAGAGCTGTCACAATAGGATGACTTATGCCCCCTATAAACACTTGATAGAAGTTATGAGCTTTTTTCGAAACCTAAACGCAGATTTTGAAACCTAAACACGGACCCTAAGTTCAAGGTCACAGGGGTCAACATTTTTGTGCGTATGGAAAGGCTTTGTCCATATACACAAGCATACCAAATAAGAAGGTTATATCTCAAGGGACATAGAAGTAATTAGCATTTTTCAAAACCAAAACGCAGATTTTGAAACCTTAACGCGGACCCTAAGTTCAACGTCAAGGTCACAGGGGTTAAAGTTTGCAAATATGAAGGTTACGTCTCTAGGAACATAGAAGTAATGAGCATTTTTCGAAACCTAAACGCAAAGTGTGACGGAAAGACGGACAGATGGATGGACAGTCCGATCACTATATGCCCTCCTACCGGGGGCATAAAAATAAATTGTAAGGTAATTGTTCCTATGCATGGAAATTCTCCTTATTGATATCCCCATGAAGTTGCATATCAAAATCTTGTAGCTTATTTAAGGATTAGCCCTGAAGTTACCTCATTCAAAAACAACAAAGGGCAATTACTCTTTTTTAAATAAGTCTAGTGTTGTGGTTCTTGTGCAAAGCAATTCTCTTTATTGATGTTTATACACCCATGAAGTTTCATGTTGAAATCATGGATGGTACCTGAGATATGGCCCTGAAAAGTTACCTCATACAAAAAACTGAGAGAAGAAATACCTCTTATTTAAGAAAGTGTAGGGTTATTGTTCTTTGTGCATGACATGTCTCCTCTTTGATATCTATACACCAATGATGTTTCATCAGGGCTTGCACAGCCATTCACCAAATTAGCTAATGGCTACAAATAAGCAAATTTGGCTGAATAAAATCCGAAATTGGGTACAGCGTTTTCTTCATAAAATCTCATAAAACCGCCAAAATGAAAATAATTACTATGTTTTAAGGTAATAAAGCAAACACTGTTTACCCAATCTCAAGTGCTTACATTTCTGTCGTTTGCTAGCTGGTTCCCCCTGCTGCAGTGGACTGGTGCCGCTGTCACTGCCATCGAGGCTGACCTTCCTCTTCTCACGCCCCGCCCCACTCTCAGTCTGGGGGGCCATGGAGGAGCAGCCACTGGTCGACCTCGAAGAGTCACTCCTCTGAGACATCGTATCTTCTGGAATTATGATATGGCATTTTTTATATATGTGGTGACAAAACCAACATCACAGAGTAGTATGATGGCAAAAGCAAGGGCACATAATTTTTTTAACTTAAAAGTTGGCAAAATCAAATGCACAGATCATCAAAAACTCTAACTAAAGGATTGAAAAGGGTTATGCTGAGGCAATGGTTTGAAAATGGCGGACACTTACAGCATTAAGTATTTATTAATATTTACACCTGATTTTACTATATAAGTTAGTATTATTTTAGTAGAATATAATTTGGGTAGAATACATACTAAGCAGGTCCATAAAAATTGTAATAATTACATTAATTGAAGCATACTTTATATCTATACTTTATTTGACCTTTGACCTTGAAGGCTGACCTTGATCTTGACTTTTCACCACTCAAAATGTGCAGCTCTGTGAGATACACATGCATGCCAAATATGAAGTTGCAGTGTTCAACACTAACAAATCTGGATAAGGAGTCCTTTGTACTCCTTACTTTTGAAATTTAGGAGTCCGAACAGATTTCAGGGAGTCCAACAATGAAAACACTTTTTAATATTGTATTTTGCGGGTCATAACACTGTTCAATCCATGAAACAGAAATGTAAAATTTTACTTTCATGTTTGTTTTCAGATCTAAGTTCTAATTGACTGATGTTCAATATTTGTTATATCACATTGCAGAAATATTTCAATAATATTTACATTTAATTAACTTAATTATTGTAAGGTTTCAACATATACTATTTTCTAGTATGCATTATGATTGCTTGCTTATCCTCCACATTAGGGTTAAAAACCATTATCAAAGCATTCTGTTGTGTTAGTGTCATAGTTCATAAATCACAGCCTTTAATTACTCATTGCTTTATATATATTCTCGATAATATTTCTCAGAAAGTGGAAATGGGGATCCGCAATATAATTCAAATTCTATTTCAATTTCATCATTGGGTTCTTAGACCATGAAAACATAACATTAATTTATTTTTAAACGATACGGCTTTGATTGATAGAAGAGCGCAACCGCACACATGGCAAGTTGCATGCTGATCATCATCAGTCATTGAGACGTTACAACACTCCACTCACAAAAGATTAAAACATACCTTACCACGTGCTAAAGTGTCCAATTGTCGCAGATTAATTATTTAGCATGAGGTTGCGCAGAAAGTAGTCAAAATCTTTAGTGTAAACTTAGATATCAAGTCTGAATTTGTTACCGTGTGTCAACATTGAAATTCAGAAGTGTGAATCGGATTATAAATTTAATTATGCTCATTAGAGAATACAATAAAACATTAATAGCTGTGCGTTATGATTTCAATGATAATTTGATAAAACGTTTTACGTGTCGAATTTTTTTTAGAAAATAGTATGCATACAAAAACAAAATTTCCACGAAGATTACACCCGGTTTCCATATCAGTCTCTTGGGTAACTTGCCTCGATTTTATCGTAGGGGAGTACACCATAGGAACCGATTAGTGTGGTTGGTATGACAAAGCCTAAAACTGCAACGAACCACTGAAATCATTGACTGATAGTGACACGGGTTATTCACGCTCAACTGATTCACATTCCGTCCCATCTTCAGTACCTTGGGGCCAAAAATGAACATTGTGTAAACAATTTTGGGGATTGCGATTTTTTAAATATTATTTCAGGGAATAATCTAGAATTTACTATCTATGGGTCCCTGAACTCGCAGATTTAAGACCAATGAGTCCCAGGCAAAAATTAATGAGTCCACCTTGAAAAAGAATGGGTCCCAAATTTTGAAAGATACCAAGTAGTGAAGAAAATATGTCTAAATCACACTAGCTCAATAACTATACTTGCATTAATCATTTAATAATCTCAAAAACTTGTTGAAACCAAAAAAAATAAAAAATTCAGAGTTATCACTATCTTGTTTGCCTTTACATAGGCTATAACATTATCTGTTACATGAATGTAACCTGTTATAACATTTCAACTTGATTCAAATCGATGATAATATTATTGTTAACATCGGAATTGCGAGCTTGATAATATTATTGTTTACGTCCGAATTGAGAGCCGTTTACCTACCATTATTAAAGTTTATATTTGTTTGTTTTGGATTATTAAGCTTCAACACCTTATTTCGGAGGCATTTTTTCTGCATTATTTATGACTAAGTTACACAAAGTTAAAGCAGGTTTTCACCCGGGGACTCGAGAAAATATCATAACACATTCTATTTTAAAGGTCGATTCTAATTGGTTCATATTATACATCAGCGGCTCGACTAGAGCCAATCAAAAGACTTGCTGGAGTCTTCAAGCCTCATTCGGTTAAACTTAGCGTTCATTGCTACACTTTTGACTCGTACACAAGATTGTTCGTACCTATCGTGATTCGCGTATGCGTTAACGGATACAGTTCAGCAATGCGTCCGAGTGGACGTACATATTTCAAAACGATGCGTCTATTTCGATATTTGTTCGTCATAGACGCGGGACACACACGTAGATTATTTCATACAGTATTCAGAGACTGCTTGGCGAAAAAAAATTAAGCTAGCGAAAATATCAAAGAACAAAACGGCTACAATTGGGTTGATTCGGAATTTCATAGTTTGCATGATCCCCTATTACTACAAGGACTGACAGCGACTGGGAACCAAAATATATTTATGATTGTTTTGTTTTTGTTAATGTGTTTCAGCAGAATGTTAAGCAACATATTTTTCGGATGCGCAAGAGTTCGGACGTTCTGATCTTGCAAAACGAATAAGGAGATCAAATGATTTTTTGTAATTCAAAGATGATTTCAAAGGAGTCTGACGGACTCCCCTGACACAAAAACAAGGAGTCCGAGGCTCATTTTAAGGAGTCTCGGACTCCCATTAGTGTTGAACGCTGAGTTGCTATCAGGTTAAAGTTTTGGGACACACACAATTAAAGAATAACAGACAAACAGGCCAAAAACAATATACTCCCGATCTTTCGATCCGGGGGCATAAAAACACAAAACAATTTATTTAAAATAAATACTAAATTATAAAATAGTCAATGTAATCCACTTTATATCTAACTTGACTGTTAACAGTGCAAAGTTATAAGAGAATGCTAAAAATCTAAACTGTTTTAAAACAGGAAATATAGATACACTGTAACTCCAATAAAGTGCGGTCTGTTATAACGCTGTGTCCAACCTTCCATTTCTGATTCAAATCCATGATATGCAACTTCATATATTTTCTAGAAAATTCAAAGAAGGCGGCGATCACAGCTTGATTGCTTTAACCATTCCTTTTACTGATTTTAATCAATTAGAGGTTAAATGCCACCCAACAGCTAATTGGTGTTAATCTGTTGTGTACTATCAATAAAGGTGTAAAAACTCGCGAGTCAGTGTTTATTACATGTATTCCCTATCAGAGCGGTTCGGTGCGCTAATTTCAATAAGGTAAGTGCAAGCGGGATAATTATAAAATTAAAGTTATTCAAAACGATAAAAACCTTATAACTTTTATTTGATTGCAGTTTGACTCTATATTAAAGGAGCGGCTTTGAAATATACTGCGCACAGTATAAAACAAGTTTTTCTGTCATTTCATTATCATTCTAGTATTTAGTCATTTAATTCAACCTCTGCTAAAAATCAACTACCCTCTATGGCTTCCAAACCCTTCAAAGTTCCAAGTCTTTCTAGAACTTGTGGACATGAAGATGATGATAATATGGGTTCTGCTGTGATGGGAAAAAATATGCGAACCTTCCCGCCGCAGCTGCAAAATCAGCTAGAGATAACAGGTAATTATTTTATGATATTAAAACAAATTTTTAAAGTAAAATTCATTTAAATTATTAAATACTTACAAGTTACCTGTTATCGGTAAGTCCCACCTCCCACCCCGCTCATCGACATTTTATGTTTTTGTAAAGGAAAGATGAGTTGTTGTTCTTGTTTTCCGGTTAGGTTACATTGTACTTAGTTTAACCTGACTTGGTTTTCTTTATTAGAGGTGGATGATTTCCAGCGCTTAAAGTTTTCCAGATAATTAACTCCCTGGAAAGGGATTAGATAGATATCAGGTAATTATTTATGATATTAAAACAAGGGGGCCATGATGGTTCTGAATCGCTCACCTGACTTACCAAATACAATCCCAACCCAGATTTCATCAAGATAAACATTCTGACCAAATTTCATAAAGATTGGATGAAAACTGTGACCTCTATTGTCTACACATGGTTTTTCTATTATTTGGCCTAGTGACCTTGTTTTTGACCCCAAGTGACCCAAATACAACCCCAACCCAGATTTCATCAAGATAAACATTCTGATCAAATTTTATAAAGATTGGATGAAAACTGTGACCTCTATTGTCTACACAAGGTTTTTCTATTATTTGACAGTTTTTGACCTAGTGACCTAGTTTTTGACCCCAGATGACCCAAATACAATCCCAACCCAGATTTCATCAATATAAACATTCTGACCAAATTTCTTAAAGATTGGATGAAAACTGTGACCTCTACTGTCTACACAAACAAATTGTTGACGGACACACGCACACACGGACGCCGGACATCACACGGTCAAATAAGCTCATCAAGTCAATTCGTGACAGGTGAGCTAAAAAGCTTATTAATCATAATTAAGAGGTCATTTAAATACTTACCTTGTGCCATAATACTGTCCGTTTTCTCAGTAAATCGATTAAGTGGCAACTGTGCAGATGTAAACTCAGACATAGGCGGAGGTAGATTGGATTGAGAGAAGGGGGAGTGGCTTCCTCTTTGATTATTAAAATCAAGTGTTCTTGGTTGACCATTAAGCATTGTTTGTCCTTGAAATACAGCCGGCATAGATGGGGTGTTCTGTTGGACTGACATGGAACTAGCATCACTAGTGGTGAACTGAAAATTGTTCAAAATACCTAAGTACAGCAACTGTTGCAATGTTAGTACAGAAGATATGAAAATAAATAATAAAAACAAAATACATCCCATCACTTATGACAAATGGTTGAATATCAGTGTTGTTGTTTTTCTAATTTGTATAAGAAATTTAGCCCTATTCAAAATACCAACAAGTTCTTTTTCCCAAATAAGAATCTCAAATTTCCAATTGAAGGTTTCAAACAAACAAAAACAAAAAAGGCAACATTTAGTTAATCCCCTTATCCAGCTCTATATATTGAACCTTAGTATAATTAAAAAAAATGATTCTCAATATTTAAGTACTTGTTAAAACTAACAACAAAAATATCACATTTTTTTGTCAATTTCAATGTGCTCCAGCTCCATTCCCATAATGGTGAAAAAACTACTGCATATAATCAATGAAACAACAACCCCAACACAGGGCTCAACATTAACGGTTGTCCTATTGCCCCTGGCAAGTAAAAGTTTGGTCCGGGCAAGTTATTTTCTAATCTAGTTGTCCGCCAGGGCAAGTGCAAAAAAGAACAAAGAGCATTTAATTTAGACTTCAATTGCTGTAATCATTTTGTTATATGTTCAAAAATAAAAAAGGTTTTGTGGTGTATCATTTTGATCTATATTCAAAAACGTGAGGTTTTACAGTTAATGTGATATTTCATTTTTGGGCAAGTGACTTTACGTTCAGGGCAAGTAGATATTCTATGTACTTGCCCGGCAGGGCAAGTTGGTTTTTAGGTTAATGTTGAGCGCTGCAACTTTTAAAGAGACATAATTACCACCTGTGAATAATTCCCGCAAGGAGAGTTAGACAGTATAGATAGATAAATGTGATTCCTACATTTTGAATTGACAAACAATATTTGACGTATTACTGAAAACAACAAGAATTGTTTTCTTTTTAGTTTTAAAATTGCTACCTGCTGACTTGTTTCTACAGCTGTTGTATTAGGTGGTGATTCTTTTTTAACAGTTGTAACCAGACCGGACAACCAAGATGGTGACAGCACATCTCGCACAGAATCTTTCATCTTAGAAAAGAGTGACTGTAATAACAAGAAAAAGCATCACAAAATTGATAACAATATATTTGTCTGGATAATATATTTATTCACATCCTGTATTACATGGTTAAAAAGGCAACTTTACTACTAAAGCAAGATGAATTTAAATGAAATGTTTTTTCCTAGACATGGTGGTAATCATGCTGAGGTTGCAGTGTATCATTTCACATTTATTTATATGTCTATTACACAAATCGTGATAATAAACAAAAACAAGAATGTGGCAAAGTCATATGTTCGCTGTTATCTAACAGGTCAATCGTACATGGTATGGTCTGGTCATTTAAAATTAAACTTGAAAGTGTTGAATTCTCTCATGGCTAACCTTCCGGCCTTCTTTGCGTGCGTAAGGAACCTTTTGAGAGTGGGAACTTGGTCTATCCATTTTCCCACTTCTCTACAGATGAAAAATGCGCAATGTCGATTACTGACTTATACAAGTAATAATTTATTTCGTAAAAATGTTAAAATCTTTCCCACATGCAGTTTCGACAACTAAGATGGCGGCAATTGTAAATAATTTTGATTGGTCATAAAGTATCACGTGACGTTTTGTCTGGAGATGTAAAAGTTTACGTGCACCAGGGGAGACAATTGCATGTACAAGGCTCCCAATAACTTACATACCTTATTGCGAATTGCGAAATGTTATTCTTTCTTCTTAACATGTTGATAATTGTTAAATCTTTTTTTTCTTTAAGTTAGTTTTTGCACCTTTCACTGACCTGTCAGATATATAATTGCTGCGTGAACAGACAGAATAACAAACTTTTATAATTCGTAGAGATAACAGGGATCAACAATTTATACTGTAATTACTTAAATATTTGCTGAAAATTGTATGAATTCATGGTCTACTTCTATGTTCTTAAATATTCAATTCCAAGCACAAAAGCAGGAAGATATAAAATAGGTATAAAACATATAGCAAAATGTGAGAAATAAGCAGAACTTTATTTCTTGTAAATTTCCATAAAGCTTACACACAATAATAAACACAAAATAAAATAAAATCTTCTAACATAAAAAGGGATATGCCGTTATTGATGTTATGTAGACATATGTTTCAAACATGCATAAAGAAGAACACACCTCGCATATGAACGACCAAATCATGTATTTTTGTTGAAAAAGTAAAATTGTTGCCGAGGATGACTTTATGTTGATGTCTAGGGTGACTAGAATCGGCTTGAAGTCACCCCCGGGTGACAATAATCGGCTTCATGTCACACCCGGATGACTAGTGGGCCAATTTACGTCGACAATGACCCAATGATCGAAAATATGTGGCGTGTTTTTCGACTCAAATTAGTCACTGCTCCATGTCACTCCCGGGTGACTACAATCGGCTTCATGTCACCCGGGGAATGACTAGCGTCGGCTTGAAGTCATCACACGGTGACAAAAATCGGCTTCTAGTCACTCCCGGGTGATTTGGGGACCATTTCAGATCGACAATTACCCATTGAGCCTTAGTTAGTATCAAAAAAATCTTTCGTCACGGTTTCATGGGACCTCTACAAGTCGCGGGGCCCATAGGACTGCTCAAAAAGCTGTCAGAGACATAGCCTCTCTTGCCACGGTTGAGTGATTGTCGAAATGAAGCTGTAAGAATGTTTAGTTGAATTTTAAAGAAAAAATAATAATACAACAACAAAAAGACATGACTGTGTCCATAGGATGTCCCCTCGTTCCACATTTGTCTCAAAATGCCGCTTATGTAACACACAATCTGTATATGGCCAAATTTAACTCTGACCTCTAATCGTGACTGTGACCATTAAGATTCTGGTTTGTAAAATTCACGAGACAATCAGTCTCCTCATGGTAGTCATTGGGGGTAAGTTATCTTGAAATGTGTGACAAAGTTACAGCCCGAACAACCTATGGCTGAATTTGATCTTTGACCTCTAAGTGTGGCTCGATTGGCCATTGTCGGCTCGGGTACTTCTAAAATGTACCCCGTGTACTCATAAGTATACTTAAATGTACCCCGGGTACGGAAAATATACTAACACGTATCCGATCAATTTATACCGTACCCGAGTTTTATTCCCGCCCAAAATACGATGTCAAAAAAACGCGCTATCGAATACGAAACACATTTATCTTCGGAAAAAAAACACTTCCTCAACATGCGTTTTTGAGTAGCAGTTTCAATAAAATAGACAGACTTTTTGACAGAATATTGACATAAATATGAGAATAATTAATTTGAAAAAATTGCCGAAAACACCAATTTAGCGTTTGAATTCCCGGATACGGAAAATATACTGAAACGTTCACGGTACATTTAATTATGCTTAAGAGAACCCGGGGTACATTTAAGTAGTACCCGAGCCGACAATGACCAATCGAGCCTAAGTGTGACGGTCGACAGACATGTTTTACACACGAACTTTTGTCTCTTCATGTTGTTTATTAAAGGTCAATTATTTTAAAATATCACGATGAATGATAATGTTACAAAGAAGGCAAGCAGTTTTATGACAAAGTTTGACTTTTGAACCCTAATTATGACCTTGACCTTTAAGGTAGGGAGATTGTTGTTTCACAAGAGACATGGTCTTTTCGTGGTGGTCATAAGTGGGACATTGTTTTAAAATAGCACGATGGATGACTACATTTCAGTCCAGACAAACAGTTGAATGGTCAAATATGAACTCTCCATGTTACATTGACCTTTGATTAAGGGTGACAGTGGTTTCACGCGACACGTCGTCTACTTATGCATTACATTTGCTATTGCAAACATCAGTAATTTTGACAACGTTATTGTCCATACATAGATTTTGAAGCTGTTTTATGGCGAAATTAATCATTTGACCTCTTAGTGAGATCTTGGCCTTTTTGGTAGAGAGATGGTTGTTACACGTGACACTAAGTCTTATGATGGTCGAAAATTGTGCGACGTTATTTCAAGTTCTATCAATATGTTAAAACTTCTTGAGTGAGACAGGAAATTTGGCAGTTTTCCTTATGAGCACATTAACCTTTGAGCTAGAGAGACGCGTTTACTCGCGACTTGTTCTCTGGTGAATGTGGACATTTGTGAGAAGTTATCTTAAAATCCATCAATGTATGGCAAATATATGGCTGAGAAAGAAAATTTCGCAGAGACGTACATCCGGAGAGTGCAAATGCTATATGCCACCTTCTTCAAATGAAAGGGTGTGTGGCATATACATGTAAAAACGAAGACCTGACATCGTGTTGTTTTAAACGAAAAAACAAAAACCCTTAACAATAACTAAACACGAAACTTTGAAATTATGCGCAGTCTCACTTAAAGATATTTTTTGTGTACATGTATGAATAACACTTCATACAAATGTTGAAGTTGACAATAGAAGATTTGTGTATAGATCTATATAATTTTACAACAACGGCAAAACTTGACAATTACCGCTCTATAAAATGTGCAGATAATTATTCTGTAAAAATCTGACACAAATTTCAAGCAAAATGTCGGAGAAAATTGGAAAGCCTTAAATAAAATAATAATAATATCTTTAAACATAAAATGGGATATACCGTTATTGATGTTATGTAGACATATGTTTCAAACATGCATGACGAAGAATACACATCGCATATGAACGACCAAATCATGTATTTTTTGTTGAAAAGGTAAGATTGTTGCCGAGGGTGACTTTATGCTGATTTCGGGAGTTTCACTTCAATATATTTAGACTATGCGCTTTAGCACTTAGATAAAAATCATTACGTTAAAGAATGTCAAAAAACACATGCAAATTGTTTGATTAATGGAAGCACGCACATCCAGACACCTACCATTTCTATATAGTGGTAGAAGGTAAATTATTCACATAATTTTTCATTTGTTACGTATTCCAATGTTATGTTATAATGACATTCAATAGATTTAAAAATTGACAAATACAATTAATTAAATTTCAATTTGTTTAAAACATAATAATGGCACATTCAAATAAAATAGAAACATAATTATTGCAGATGTATGACTTCAGTTGGGCTTATTTTCAAATAATCATTAAACGATTATATGAAAAATGATATTGTATCCATAATTCCGTTAGTATGCATAATGAATATAGTAATTAATGCTATAATGGCCTGTCCAATAGAAAGTTTCAGATCCTGATGCATCTTAAGATGGCTGATAATGCCGGCGACATAGGCGTTCACAGGGTAAAGCTGATAATGATACTGAACCAAAGAAAATCCTTTAAGCAGGCAACGTATCTGATGAGCTTTCCACAGACAACTTCTTGTTGCATCTTTCTCTAGTCTTCGTGTATCTTGTCTTTAAGTATACGCTGTATGTATGTACCTGTAAATGCAGTGCGTAATGATATGTCTTCTTTATATTGCACCGTAGCCGCCCGAGCAACATCAGCATTTAAATTCGTATAATATTTAAATGTCTAATGTTTAAACATTCGACAAACATAAAACAATCGGATATTTATTTATAAACATGAACTAAATCCTGAAATTGAAAGAATGATTTTCAAACTGAAAGGTTAGCTTTTATTGCATCCCTGCCCATCATGGTTACCCCCATGCTGTACTAATAGTAGAAGTTGACTGCCTTTGCAAGTTGTCATGAGGAATATCATGCATGTTTAAGCAATGTCTTAACACAGAATGCCATCCTACAACCCTGAGTAGAACACGTGAAAAACAATAACAATATATAATCTACTTTTAAATGTGCACCGGGAACATGCTTAACAATACATTACATCGTGATGAAAAGGCTATTGATTAATACTAGAATATGCAATAACCATTATGTTGAGCCTCAAACTATTAACCCGTAAGCAATATTGCACACTAAAATATCGATGTCCGAAAAACGTTGACATCATGGGCGCTACAAGGCCATGTGGCGCTTTAAGTTGACACACTGCTCCACGTGTCCATTAGAAGCGATGATGCGAACATGAATCCCGTCGATACCCATAAGTACTGATGGAAACACAAAAGGAATGCATTTTAACTATTGTTTTATTTTGGTCTTACAGGTCACACAGTTTGTCAGACACTCTGGTCACGATGTATCCCTGGTACGGGGGCAATATCACTGGTTGATCCCGTTTTTCTCTAAAGTCTTTGTCACACTTTCTGTGCGGTCAATGTTGTCAGGAGTTAATCTACACGTCGGCTTATTTCTTCAGATTCTTCTAATCGTAAATCCGTCTATTCGTTGAAATTGTTCGTCAAGCGTTCGGTTTGACAGCCATTTTGTCGGTTAATTCTTTTTCCTGACAAGATAACAGAGTTAAATACCTTGGCTAAAAGTCTTACTCAAAACTTTCCCAAAACGTTCACCTGTTCGGATATATTTTTGTACAAAAATGATGTAAAATCTTGAAGATAAATAAAAGTTATCGGATGGATAAAAGTTATCCAGATTTATTCAATTGTCTAAGGCATTGTTTCTTTCTTTTGTGTTAGGAACATCACGCATTTCATCGTGATCAGATTTCTGTGAGAGGTTCGGAAAATGTACGTGAAAGATGATTGCAGATTATTTGGCAAAGTACTGTTGTCTGTCATTTGCGCCCTGTTGTCTGTAAGATTTCATTGTCTGTTATGTCAATTATCATCATCCACAGTTTTGTGCGCAATTTATGACGACAAAGATAAGTGCATAAAAATGGAGCCTTGTAGCATTGACACATTTTAGGGGTCTACATAAGAGACATATTTAACTGACAAAAACTTCAATCCATATCTCTGGAAAGCATAAATTACAGTACCCCTGAAAGATACCAGTGGGTTTAAGAGAAGGTCGATTTAAGGCTCAGAGTTATTTTGAATTAATGATATTTTGAAAATAAATCAGGAGAGAAACCCTTATTTACGATTCGTTTTATTTATGGCATGTATTCACTTGCCAGTAAAACCAAATATACACAAACACTCCCACCAAAATAATAATGAAAAAATTGAGCAACTTAAAACAATTCTCTTTCAGTGTATTAATTCGAAAACATGTCTTCAGTCTGCAATGCGGGTATAGAATTTCTAATTGGCGATCAGCTTTTCTTAGACACACTATTAATCGTAATCTGAGGCTTAACGATTTCCCTTTCATCACTTAAAAAGAAATTCCAAATTATAAGGAAAATTAATAAATTAAAAAAAGAACTTAAAAAAAGCTTGAATTGGGATCATGAAGAGTTACTGATCACTCTTTACAATTTATAAGAGGCGAAACAACTAAAGGAAATACTTCGTTCAAAAGCTGAATTGATAGGAAATGGAGAAAATGGCGCATTTCTTCTGTAATTTTGAAATATACAACTACACTTACACAACTGTATCATTCTTAGAAACATTAGATAGGAATGTTATGCATAATCAATGAGAAATTCAAACAAACAGAATTTATTAACAAAGTCAACAGAAATGAACGATCTTGATATTGGCAGCTTTAAGAAACTAATACTAATAAATTAAGCCCAGAACAATCTTCATCTTTGGAAGGTCTTCCACTATTTGCAGAGGTAGCCATGACTTTAAAAAATATGAACAAATACCAAAGTCCCGTCTCAGATGGATTTACTCCCTTTTTAAGTATTCTGGGGAAAATGTGATTTTGTAGTCAGATCATTGAACTTTTCATTTGCAAAAATATAACACAAAAAACAAGGAATTAATACGTGTATTCCAAAAGAAAACAGACCAAAGCATGATTTGTGTATTGGAGACCCATCACTTGTTAAGTTGTGTATATAAACTAGCCTCTGGAACGTTACTGAAAGACTAACTTCTGTTTTAGATAATCTGATATATAAAGTTTGTGAACGGAAGATTCATAGGAGAAAACTTTCGCCTCGTTTATGATAATATGCACTTTACTGAGAAACATAATAAACATGGATTACTGACGATGATAGACTTTTAAAAAGCTTTTGATTCTCTCCCCATTGATATAATTATTAAAACACTATCCTTCTTTAAATTTTGGTTGTCAGTTTCATCAACTGGATAGCACTGTTTTATCATAAAAATATAATGCTGTGCAATCGAATGGTTTTCTTACCGAATTCCTTAATATATGCCGTGTCTTTAGACAGGGTGATCACATCGGTTCATATTTATTTATGTAATGTGCTATAGTTTTATCTATTAAAATAAGAAAAACACGAACATTAAAAAAAATCACTAAAAGGAACTATCGTTGACGACTGATGTTACGCCTTGTAATGCAAGTAACGTATGTTGCTTATGACGTCGTTTTAAAGCTCAATTATCAATATAAATTAAAAAAAAATACGTTTCATTATTCAAAGACACCGCCTAAATTTTCGGAAACAGAGTATCATAATGATCAGCTTGAGTTTTTCTTGCACACATGGAGTTTACGTTCCCACTAATTACATTGACGATACAAACGTGATTAATACAATACTTGTGTACTAATACTGATTGGTGTTATTATATTGTAATGAACTATTGAAATGCATGCAAATGAAATGTATGAAACGGCATTGGTTTGTTTGTAAAATTCAAAGCGTTGGATTATGGGCGCTACAAGTTTGCTTGCGTTATGTATCTATCTTGTTTAATGTTTATCTAATAACGTTTGAGAATGACGACTAAATATTGATCGTACTTATATTAAAAAAAAATATTTCATTAGTTGTATTGTTATGTTTCTCTTCACAAGTCAAGTATATTTCATTCTGCATGAGGTCATATAGGATCCGGTAATTATTTCAAGCAATTTAGATTATGTTTATTTTTTACAAATTTCCCACATTTTAATTGTGTGTCATCATTTAAAACATAAGTAAACTAAGAATTTCAACTTAACCTATTGTATGCTGTGTTTAATTCCGTTCAATAATACTTAACCACAATTTTTTTTTTTATGATAAAGTTGACCTAATATAATTTAGCACAATTGTAATCGTTTCGCCTTTTATTTCTGCTTCATTTTTTTCAAAATACTACGTAGATTACATTGGATTTAAAGTCTCACGCCTACGGTAATTCAGTCTTAATTTTGTTTAAACATTGGGCATAATTATTCGTTAGGGTCTTAAATTCGTCACTCGTTCTATTGACGCACTAGACGAAAATTAATACCTGATGAAAAATAATGGTTTCACAATATATAGAAATAAACGAACAGCAACAAGAACATTGTTATAATATTGCATTATGCGTTGGCAAAATTTGGTCCATATAGGCAATATGTTCGTCCCGGATCTAAATTTGTTTCCCACCCTTTGTGCATTAGAACTGTCAAGCTACCGTTTTATCCAAAATACATTTTCAGGCCATGTATAAAACTTTTCTGGATCTAACACTTTTTCCGCTGGTACCGATGTGTATGGAAGGAACCCCTCTTTGATTAAGATGTCAGCCAGTGTTTTGCCTGATTCTTTGGACCGATAATGCGTCCACTCCATGAGTATAGCCCGAACGTTAACCGTCTGAAAAAAAGTCTTAGCACCTGTTATTGCATTAAGTTCGTGTCCTTCTATATCCATTTTTATGACAACCTTAGTCCTTTCTACGTAAGGTATAAGATCGTCAAGCGTAATAGTTTCTACTGTAATGTGTTTCTTAGATTTTTTTGTTGCAACTTTAGCGTTATTTTTGTCAACAACTCGTTCAACATGTGCCCCTCCTCTGTTGTCATCAGGAATTTTCATGATTACGGTTTCATACTTATCCGATATTGCGTTGTGTACGAGAGTTGAACGAGATTGTGTCTTTGCTGCTTTTAGAGACATTGACAGGAGTCTTAAATTATCAACGACTGCATCCACTGCTACGATATCTACACCTAGGCTTGCCATGTACAAACTATACACGCCTACATTGCAGCCAAGGTCTATAAAAGTTGCGTTTTTCTCTTTTAAAATCAGCTGGGCTGTTTTGTTCAACTCGCTCTCCTCCCATGTTTGGTAATCTTTTACGTACGATGAAATCATTCTGTCAGTGTCGGGAGAATACAGAAAGATAGGCTTCTTTCCCTTCGGCGTTTTGAGCAATCCTTTATAAAACGGGAAGCCCAAGTTTGTTCTTTCTCGACCTTGATTGAATATGTTAACATTATTTCGTCGTACCTCAGTATGATCATTACTATCCTTTAACTCTATCTTTTCGGAAATATCTGTCAAGACATAATCCCTGGTGAGAGCACGACTAACATACACCTTGTCTTTATTTCTATCTGATTGCGAAAGCATTTTATAAATCAGAAAAGTTCCAACCAGAAAAAATATGAAAATGAATATCCGTGTATTACGGGTTTTGCATCGACACCTCATAGCTATCCCATGAGCTCTACAGAAAACAACGTACTTCCGTGCTGTGATAGATAGGCACACTTTCTGAGTATAGGAGATGTGATCTAACATCGTGCTTCTTTCCTCTGTATGTGTTGCCACTCATTTCCCGCATTGCATGGTATCGACCTATACGGAATAGACGAAGATAATGTAATATAAATTAGGGTTGTCAACATAAAAAATGTAGTATCATAGTAGAACCAACATCATATATAGGTATGATAATTATAAAAAAAGTTTTTAAAAGTTTCAATACAAGAATTGCTAATCAAACAAAATGAAATTTTGTCATCTTCATGTGACTTAATGCTTATTGTATGCATGTATGAAATAATGAAAGACGTGTTCGCATTAATTAATTGATATACAGTTGAATTCGTTGGATCCGTAAAAAAATAATCCGTAATAGCAAAGTTCCGAAACATGGTCGCTGAGCTTGATTATACCAATATAATTTAATGGTCAAATGAGTATATACACTTACATAATTGGAAAAAATGCCGTTATTGCCCTATGTGTACGTGTCAAACTCATATTATAGGATTGATATAAGCATTCCGAAATGCGCAAAATATAATATTAAACTAATCGGACTTCTTACCCATGCTTTACTGAGCAATTACTTGGTAGGCGAGAAAACAATAAAAATCCAGGCGATGACTGCCAAGTCAACATATTTTGAACGCCTGCTTAAAGGGGCCTTTTCACGTTTTGGTAAATTGGCACACACAAAAAGTCTAACAGATTCGCAAATTTTCGTTGTAGTTATGATATTTGTGAGGAAACAGTAATACTGAACATTGACCATGCTCTAAAATATCCATTATATGCATCTTTTGGCGATTTAAAAACCTGAAAATTATAAAGCGTTGCAACGCGACACGATTGAATAATTGGAGAGTTCTGTTGTTGTCGTTATATTTTGTGATGCAACGAGGATTGCTTATATAAAGTATAAAATTCAGCTCTCAGTGTATGACCACGGATGGCCGAGTGGTCTAATCGATAGACTTTTACTCAAGGGGTCAGTGATTCGGCCCAGATGAGGGTTACTTTTCTTCTTTCTTTAACTTTATTATTGTTTTTTACTGGAGCTTTTAAGATCAAATGTTTACATTTAGCAATATAAAGCATTACATGACAAACTTCAATGCATGCCATAATCTGTGAAAATGCCCCTTTAAGTGTGGCTTCGAAATTGATAGACATTGATAACGTGTGAAAAACGTTGTTGGGACCGAAGCTTTAGTGCGAAAATGAAAGGAATTCATATTAGAAAAATCGAATGAAAAATGTGTTTTTAGTTGAATAACTGCAATCAGCAAGTTTTCCCTTCTTTATAAAGGACCTGCAAAAAGCACTATTCCAATCAGTAAAAATCTCCAAAATTCCCAATCACCGTTCGAAAAAAATTCAAAAATAAGGAAAGTTGCTTCAATTTTGTTCCAAAGGCGCATTATCTTTAAGTGAAAAATAAAATAAAATGAGACTTGAAAATACAAAATTCAGCAGAAAATAGCATGTAAAGGGATATTTATGGGTAGATTGGTTTGTTCAATAAAGTAACGAGCAATTACAATTTATGATACAATTTCCAAATTAGCGTGGTGCAGTACTGAGTACGGGTACTTTTTCCGATTGGAGAAAATCGCTGGAAGATAGCAATGGTAAATGGTTAAAAATGGAAACAAGAGGGCCTGAAAGGCCCAAAGTCGCTCACCTGAGATAACAAGATATTATTGGGACAAATCTTCTGACCAAGTTTCATGAAGATCGGAAAATAAATGTGGCCTCTAGAGTGATAACAGGGTTTTACTATAGCCATATAAGGAAAAATGCCCCGCCCCTCCTCGCAGCCATGTTTTTCAACCAACCGGCATCATTTTTGAACTCGTCCAAGATATTATCGGGATGAATCTTCTGACCAAGTTTCATGAAGATCGGACAGTAAATGTGGCCTCTAGAGTGTTTACAAGATTTTACTATAGCCATATAAGAAAAATTGCCCGCCACTTGGAAGCCATGTTTTTCAAGCAAACATAATTACTTTCAAACTAATCCAAGATATCATTGAGACCAATCTTCTGACCAAATATCATGAAGACTGGACAATATTTGTAGCCTCTAGAGGTTTTACCAGTATAGCCATATATAGCCATACAAGGAAAAATGCTCCGCCCCCCCCCCCCCACCCCCCCCCCCCCCTGGTGGCCATGTTTTTAAAGCAACCAAAACCATTTTCGAACTTATCCAAGATATCATTAGGACAAATCTTCTGACCAAGTTTAATGATGATTGAAAATAAATGTGGCCTCTCAGGGCCCTCAATCTATCAAATCTGCCGCCGAATTTAGGCGGCAGCCCCCCACCTGAAAAGTATACGTTTTTCCCCTTTTAGGGAGGAAAATTCCCCCTAAAAAAATATTTATTTTTTTTAATAGAAAGATGTGTCTCATCTCATGATTATTATACTTAATTCTATTTCAATTTAATCTTTTCAAACATACTAAATTATGAAAAAAGCAATTAGAATTTAGTGCAAGCATGTACAAATTTAATAATGAGAGAGTAAGTAAAAAAATCCCCCAAAAAGGGAAACGCCGCGAAAATTCCCTCTCCTAAGGGCTGCGGACCCCTTCCCCCAAAGTAGTGTGAGGGCGCTGCCTCTAGAGTGTTAACAAGGTTTTACTGTAGCCAATCAAGGAAAAATTCCCCGCCCCCTGGCGGCCATGTTTTTCAACCAACCAGCATCATTTTCGAACTTATCCAAGATATTATTGGGATGAATCTTCTGACCAAGATGCATGAAGATCAGACACTAAATGTGGCCTCTAGAGTGTTAACAAGATTTTACTATAGCCATATACGGAAAAATGCCCCGCCCCTTGGCAGCTATGTTTTTCAAGCAAACGTAACCATTTTCGATCTCATTCAAGATAATATTAAGACCAATCTTCTGACCAAATTTCATGAAGATTGGACAATAAATGTGCCCTCTAGATAGTTAACAAGGCAAATGTTGACGCCGCACAATTCACAACGCACAACGGACGACGGACAAAAGGCGATCACAAAAGCTCACCATGAGCACGTTGTGCTCAGGTGAGCTAAAAATGGGACCGGAAAAATCGAAATAAAGAAAAATTAAAATGTACGATGTTCGCAATAGCGGTGTTCAACTGTACATTCACATTGCTTGTGCATTTGTCACACGAGCCTTGTTCTGAGAAAACTGGGCTTAATGCATGTGTGGAAAGTGTCTACCCAGATTAGCCTTTGCAGTCCGCACAGGCTAATAAGGGACGACACTTTCCGCCCAAACTTGATTTTCGGTAAGGAGGGACTTCCTTAAAACTAATAATACCATAAAAGCGTAAAGTGTCGTCCCTGATAAGCCTGTGCGGACTGCACAGGCTAATCTGGGACGGCACTTTACGCATATGCATTAAGCCCAGTTTTCTCAGAACGCGGCTCAAATGTGAATCAGAAACATACTATTGTATATTACTTTTTATCAATGCGCTGGCTTAGACATGTTTGTATGAAATATTATAAAATATATGTGAAAGATAAAAACTTTCGAATCCTTCTAAATAGTTTTGTTGTCGTTTGTAAACTATTTGCATCTGGTCATCAAATGTTATAACCCATGTTTGACTCAAGTAATAAATTAAACATCCCATTTTAAGAAATATATTATATTGTGTATTGTATTTTATGTCGCAGTTAGGCTTGAGAAATTTAAGTGAAAACATAAACCGTTTACCTGGCTTGTTCTTACAAATAATCCTAAACTGTTAAAAGTTGTATTAACACGCGTGACTTATCGATGAAAACGAATTTCACGAAACTACCCGTTACAATAACTGTCAACACAACTGTCAACAATATTGTGACCTATATTTTTCGTACACAGGTGACATATTAGACCGGTGTACAGGTAATATTTATCGCTGATATTTGCACACAGTCACAATGGCACACAGTGGCTGTCGCTAGAATATGATTTAACATCCGTTTTATTATTATAAGCCACGTAGATCTATTGTTAAGTAAAGCAATAGTATTGTCTCTATATGTTATATTTAAAACACCATTTCAACTTTGCTTTTCACGGTAATTGTTTTACTAACAGTTCCGATTTTGTATCATAAACAATGTTATTAATGTTGTACAAATCGATTAAGAGTAATAAGTTATAAACATATTTTTAAATCAAATTCAGTGTTACCTAAAGATTAAGGTAAAGGCATAACCTTAGGCTGATTATGATACTAGACTCATCTACCCCCCGATCACTGTGATATAAGTCGTCCGTTTACATATATATGGCATACAATTCGGTAAATTTCAATTATGTTAAATCAATGATTTTAAAACATGTATATGTGATATGGGACATATAAGGTGGGGTACCGTTTCAAAGAAACAAAATACAAAAAATATGTTTAAAATGGTGCATGTGCATGAAATTGTACAAATATATACATTGGTCCATACATACATAATAGAAAAAGGGTTAGACCTGAAGTTCTTCAAAATTATTGGGGGTCTTTCCCTTTCAATAGTTTCAACATGTTGTAATGGTGACAGACTTACATAAAATATTAATCATGTCATTTACACAGTATATAATTGAGAACATAAATCTCAATAATTATATATATTATATGATGACACCAGTACTACTGATAATAACAGTAGCTACCAAGAATAGTAATACTAATAGTAATAATAATAATAAAACAAAATAATAATAATGATTTTATAGAAAATATACAGATATCTTATACAATGAAGGATATTCTTAATGATAGTACTAAAGATAGTAATATAGTAATAAGTAATAAGTCCTGTCCAGCAATATGTAAAAAAAAGAGTTAGCTAAGTAATGAATCGCTTTGTCGTAGTAATATATTTTTTAACTTCGTTAATAATATATTTTTTAACTTCGTTAAAAATGATGGTGTTGTTTTCATTATTTAGAGAAGGCTTACCATAAAGGAGCATCTCACATTTTAGGGGATGAAACGATCTTAGCGCAGTAAATATAGCTATTCGCTGCAAATGGTATATATGGCAACGAAAGAAGTAATGCTCAACATTTTCAACATCATTTCCGCACGCACCTAGGGGGGTGTTTTTCGGCGTAAGCTGTATTAAGCCAGCTTTTCACCCTGACTTGACCTTTGTAAGTGTCCAATAATATTCAAATAAAATTTCCCGCGGCCAGGTACGAATGAATACACTTCATTTATTCCATTGGCTGATTTGAGTATACCGGTAACACCAGAACATTGGAAACATATCCGCGTCTTTGTAACACTGTTTTACTGCATGAAACAATTTTATCTCTAATGAAAAGGCTCAATAGATAGAACAGTTCTACAATCAATTTTCGACATAAATACAGTTTGTGCGTTCACCTTTTATTTTCAGAGAATTACCAGCGCAAAAGCGTTTATACTAAAGGCTATATTCTCATATTTAGTACTTACTTGCATTGCATTTCAACCCGCGAGGTTTCGGGTCAATTCGCGGCCAGTGTGTGAAAGTCAGAGTTTGAGTTTATATACAGTTCATCACCGGAGTTCGCAGAAGGGGTTGCGATTTTTTCATTGAAGGAAAAAATTGGAATCTATGCTATTTTTGTCCGATGAAGTAAATAGTTCGTTTAGTCGTTTTGTCGATATATCAATATTTTAGGCACAGCTGTTGCCTTGGTCGTGTACAGTTGGCGTAAACAAGCCGTCGTTTCAGCAGCAGAATTGTTACCTTACTTTAATGCATCGCATTCCAATCCGCAAGGTATCAAGGTCAGTTTGCGGTCAGTTGCAGAAATCTTTATATAAACGCCGTCTCGTAAACTTTGTGCACTTGAAGTCTGTTTTGATCAGAAAGATACTAATTAAAGATATTCGGCGATATTATTGTGGTATGTCAATCATCGATTTTTAATATGTTTTCAACATTTGCATGATAAGGACCAATTTTGATAAAATTAATTAGAAATATTTATCCATTTAGACCAGTTTATTAAGCATGAGCACAATAATTCACTATACTATAATTATGCAATTAAATAAGATTCGAGTATTGCCGGCTGACCTATATGCACTCGTTTATTTTCATGTTTCTTGTGTTTTTCTATTCTGTAAATATAGATATCTGAGTAATAATATCACATAAAGCAAAATAAGTAACGAAATCTGGCGCAACACCCCGTAATTGATTTGCTTGTGATGTAGCTAAGAACTGCGCAGAAAAAAGGAATCCGCTACTTTTTATCTCATAGAGATAACTTTTGATCGTTCATAAACATCGACCACAATCAACGCCGTATATCTTTTTAAAAGATATTTCTTGTTTAAAATTATTATTGAATAAGTCTGAGTTAAGGTTGGTGCAGTTATTTCTTAAACGGGCATGTAAAATTGATGAGTGTCAATGTTTCGTATATCAATTGGTAACGAATTCCATAGACTAATTGCAGATGGTAAAAACGAGCGCGAATAAAGTAAAGTTCTTCTTGATAAAATAGTATAGTCTTCCGCGTTTCTAAGATTACGAGAAGATTGTTCATGAACTGTTGGTGGGAGAAGGTTAGTAAGGTAATTGGGACACTGGCCGTTATGCATTTTGAAGATATTAATTAGTTTTAGATAATTCGTCGTTTTTCTAGACTTGGCCATTTAACTTCAGTGTAAAGGTTTCTAAGTGAGACGGATCTGGGAAGGCCTGAGACAATACGCGCGGCTTCATTTTGGATTTTTTCAAGTAATTCCTTGTCGTACAATGTACAACCGTCCCATACAACACACGCGTTTTCTAATAATGGCCGCAAATGTGTAAAATATATTTGATTTAGACATTTTCTTGATAGTTTGTACTTAACTTTACGCATAACGCCGAGGATTTTCGACGCGGATGTCGAATTAGGCATAGATCATGATTTAAAATACCATCGAGATCAGCTAATACAGATGTGGTACATGATATAGAGGATATTTGTTGGATTCGGTGGAATATCGATTTTATTTCACGAGTGATCATAGAAAACAATTTATTTTCTATGATCTCGAGTGAAATAAAATCGATATTCCATCGAATCCAACAAATTTTCTTTTTATTTTAAGGTTTTTTCACCGTTTATTTACATTGTAAATGAGTTAAACTGGATACTTTCGCTGGATTTATGGCGTCATTTCGTTGAAAAAACGACGTCATTTCACAGTAAAATCGATATTTTTCACTGTTATTTTTCACTGTTTAAAACAGTGGAATACCAGTTTTATTTCACTAATATTTCTCTATAAACCACCGGAAAGCATAAAATAAATAGAGGATATTTGTTGGATTCGGTGGAATATCGATTTTATTTCACGAGTGATCATAGAAAACAATATTTTCACGAGTGGCGAAGCTGAGCCGACAAATTCTTTTTGGGTACAGTTAGACAAGTATCTCTTTATCCATTGTAGTATATTTCCTCTTATGCCATTTTGTTAAAGTTTGAATAAAAGACCTCGATGCCAAACACGATCGAGCGCCTTGGATATATCGTAGAATATCATACAATTAGGTTTCTTGTCGTCAATAGATCGAGCTATTTGCTCAAATATATCAATGAGTTGGTAGACTGTTGAGTGCCCTCTAAGAAATCCTGATTGTTTGCAGTAAATTAAATTGTGTGCAATAAAATGGTTATACAAGTGTTTATATACAGCACGCTCCATAAGTTTTCCCAAACAGCTTAATAGAGAGATTGAGCGATAGTTTGAAGGTATGTTCGAGTCACCCGTTTTGAATAAGGGAATCACAATTGCATTTTTCCATAATGAAGGAAATGTGCATTCTTGTAGTGATTTATTAAACAAAAGGCATAACGATTTTGAAATAGACTCGCAAGTACGCTTAAGAACAAGATGACTGATTAAATCTTCACCAACAGCTTTGTTGCTTATTAAAATTTGATTAAATCGATTATTTCAGTTTCAGTAATGGACACATTTTGCAAACTGGCAAATGGAAACTGGGTAGGGGCGGTAAGAACTACCGAAGATGAATCTAAAGCTGAAATGGAAACAAAATAATTGTTTAAGCACGCTGCTTTTTCTTCTTCGGAAGTATATATAGTTACTTTTCCATGTATGTCGACCGATTTTAGGGGTGGTATCACGTCAGAGTGTGAATGCGAGTGTATGAAATGTTTTAACATCTTCCAGTATTGCCTGGAATTGCTTGATTTTAAATCAGTTAATGTAGTTTCAATATTGGAGTAAAATTGTTCCTTAGCATGTTTAATCATATTGTTGACTCTGTTACGAGCGTGTTTGAATTTAGCCCAGTTGTTTTCAGAAGGTTGTTTTATAGCGGACGTCGGTCGCGTTAAAATGTACGTATCATAGAGTCGTACCAAGGTTTATCATTGGGACGGACTGTAACTAATTTAAATGGAATACATAATTTAATTAGTTCTAAAAGTTTGTCCGTGAATAAAGTGGTAGCATCTTCTACACTCATCATTGTTATAAAATTCCAATTTACGATGTTAATTAAATTGTTTAGACGTTGAAAATCAGCTCGTTTGTACAACCAAACATGTCTCTGCATCGGTTTTACTTATGACTGTCGGGACTTTAATGTGCGCAGCCGTGGCATGGTGATCACTTACGGAATTATCAATTGATATAACCTCACTGATCAATACAATTAAATTATCGGAGACAATTACGGGGTCAATTAGTGTAGAAGTATTGGCAGTGACTCTAGTTGCTTCAGTTATGACGTTTCTTAAATTAAATATTGCCAATGACGGGTATAGTTTTTGAGTTGGTCTTCGTTTATATCACCAAGCATAATAACATTTTGGTTCATATCCAAGGCTTTGTCAATATTAGTTGGAGGTCATTCCAAAAAGATACATTTGAGTTCGGGGGACGATAAAAGCAGCAAAGTAAAGCGGAAAAGTAGCCAGTATTAAGTTCAATCCATAATGAATGCACACTGGGACATTCTAACTCAATAACACGCCGCGACAGTAAAGACTCATTTACATAAATTAATAAGCCGCTGGAGTGAGGTGTATAATCTTTACGGTGAAAGCCTGTATTAAAACCTTCAATTGTTTAAACATTATCGGGAACAACATCAGTTAGATGAGTTTCCGTGAAGCATAAAATGTCAAAATTACACAGATTACTTGCTACAGAATCAAGTTTGTTACGTATTGACCGTACGTTCAAATGCAAGACGCTGAGTGCCTTGTAATCGGGTCCTGGATTTAACTCAATATCCCCTGATAAAAATAAAAGAAAACGTAAAGCGTCAATTAATAACAGAATCATTTCAAAGACAAGCGATCGAGTAATGCAGCCCGAAAAAGCGCGCGATAGCCCGAAAAGGGTGAGAAAAAGTAGTACAAATTCGCTTGTTGCACTCCACATGTAAAATATTTTTTTACGACAGCAATATTTACTTGAATTAAATAAACCCACAGTCATTCGATAAGCAGCAATATCGTTACCCATTAGGTAAAAGTTTAACACACAAACATAAATGACTGAATGGCCGTGAGGTTTTACCAAAATAAATTACATTTCGTGCAACTTCTTGACATATGCTGGACAGGACTAAAAATGCACAAAAAAAACAAAAAGGATAAGAAAAAGAAAATGAAACATAAAGGGGTGAGACAGTTGGATAATATAGGTTTAGTAAAAATATTTAAGCATATTGTTAGTTGAAACCTAGCATAAACAACGATCTATAGCTTTTTAATTCTAGTTGACACAACTACAGGATATTTGAAACGAAACAATGGAAGAGAGTATTTTAAATCGTATATATAAAGAATAAAGTCAATAGTGTACCATGATAAGTGTCGTTTAACATAAAGACAGCAAAACGAGTAACAACAAGCATAACATCAATAGCTGAAGTAAATAGTGGTCAGAATATCTCATTTGCGTTTACAGTAGAAGACTTGAACCATTGCTAGACTTATCCCCAATTAAGACGACTATTATCTGTTGTATATACTAACGTTAAATTAATATCGTAAAATTTACGAACGATATAGAATACTTTATGTGATTAACAATACTAAAACAAAAACCCCGTGGAGTTGGATCATTACGTGAAAGAAGAAAAAACAACAACAACAACGTAATCACTAAAATCCGAGAGTCCGAGAATGACTATTCATACTCAGTATAAGCGATTGGTAGCATTGCAATTTGTTAAAGCTGATTGATGCGACCACGTAGTTCACATGGTGAATAAATATAATTTTAAATCACATGGTTAATCCCTGGTGAGTGTCAAGTTTCTCTCATACTACATAATTTTACTTTAGACACCCAAAGAATTAGGTAAAGCTACTTAGCAAAAATTGTATTCACCGAAATCCGAAAATTACTATTCTTATCCGTAAAAAATTCATTAATTATAGATGCCTTTTAGGAAAAACTGTTCAATGCGACCACGATGTTCACATGGTTTAACAAGCAAATACAATTCACGTGTGTACTGACGTAGAGGTGTGATAAACAGAAAAACAGGTTAGTTACTTATCTTTTTGCAATGTATTAGGCTCGGCACGATTAAAATAATAAAACAATGTTTGCTTAAAATAACTTTGGGATTTTCCGTGAAGTTCGATTTTCCTATTCTATTTTTAAAGAAATAATTTACGACTAAGAAAATCGATGGGATAAATCGAATACTAGGTCGGTGCCGAATAAAGCAAAGTTTATTTTGCTCAGCACAAAAATCTGAACCACTCGCCAAGGCTCGTGGTTCAGATTTTCTAAGCCTCGCAAAATAAACTTTGCTTTATTCGGCACCGACCTAGTATTCTCTATCTTTCTTATGATTTATTCTTGTTTTTTACTGGAGCTTTTTTTAGATCCAATGTTAAAATTTATCAATATAAAGCAGTTGATGACAAACTTCAATACATGCCAAAATCTGTGAAAAGACCCCTTTTTACGTGTTTTGTAGATGATCATCCAATTAATATTTTTGGGAAACTATTTTGCAAGCCGATCATCAGGTCATCACAAGAAGCTTTCAGTACTAGTCCATACAGTAATGCAAGCACAGCTGCCTCGTTCTCTGCTGGCTAGGAAATAGTTAAATGCAGCGCTCCAGATATGTTTTATGTAATTCTTATTTTACAACCTCATTAAAAAAAATATTCTTATAAAAAAAATCATGATTAAATTGTTATTTTCGCATCAATATTAGGTCTTACCGGTAATCATAAATACATACAAGTAAAACAGCTTTGTAAGAAGTATTGATGTTAGGCAAAGTTTTGTGGGTTAACCAAGAATAGCGTCTTTCTCAGTTAGTAAAACAATTTGTTAAAACAATTAATTTCAGTCCAAATTTGATCAAGGACAACATGAGATCGGGTGAAGTGGGTGTGTTTAAAGTGTTGAAAGACATCAGTCATTCAAGTATAAAACTTTTAAGCAAGTGTTATTGATGTTGGAAGAAACCTGATAAAACATTTCGTTACCGGTGTAGCGTGAATATGGTCAGATCGTGAGATCTGTCAGATAAACCGGAAATCTGACGATTCTCACAGTACCCCCGTGAGATTGCTCAGATCAGTCGCCGTGAAAAATGTCAGATTGATGAAAAATAATATTTTACGAATGGTTGTTTATATTTAACTTCATTTCGCGTTTTAACACTTTGCAGTTATTTTCGGACATCTTTTTTTCGGACGTTGAACGTAAAGACGTTGTTCACAACAAAGATATCAAAACAGTAGTTCTATCACCATGCAAACATTTGATTTTTTGAACGATGTTCGTTTCAAATGTTATGTAAATCGATGATGTACATGCATTATGTTGTAAATAAATAGGTTAATGTGTACTTTATGGTGTTGCAGTGTTTTAATAGAAATATTTAACATTGATTTAAGAAAATATTTTCAGAATATATATATATATATTATTTCAGATAAAAAATGTTAAAAAATGATTATAAACAAAATTCAATTCCAGAAATGTATAATCCTAAACGCTGTTTTTATCATTATTTTAGCTAATTCACATGTACACTCTCAATTCAAGAAAATTATTGTATTATAATATATTTCATACAATCAAAGTTACCACTATCATCATTTGTTTAGTCTGTCAATAAGCTCCATTGGACATTGTCGGTTTTGCTTGGGTACTGTTTAAAAGTACCCCGGGTACTCTTACGTATACTTAACTGTACCCCGGGTACACTAAATATACTAAAATGTACCGTCTGCCTGTCTGTCAGTGCAGTCTCTCACAAACTTTTCAGGGCTTCTTCTCAGAAACTCAATATAAGTTTTCAACATGAAACTTTATGTGTGTATAAATATTGCTGAGGAGAGGTGCCATGCACAAGAACCATAACCCATCGCTTTCTGAAATAAGAGTTATTGCTCTTTGTTGTTTTGGTATGATGTTATTAGCGCTATATCTCAGATACTATACAAGATTTTAACATGAAACTTCATGGATGTATAATTATCAATGCACAAGAGCCATAATCGTATACTTTCTTACATAACGGTTATTGCCCTTTCTTGTTATTGTTTTTGTATGATGTAACTTTTCAGGGCTATATCTCATAAATAGAACCATAACCCTTCACTTTATATAATCAGAGTTATTGCCCATTGTTTTTTTATGTTGTAACTTTTAAATAAGTGAGAAAGGGTACAACCCTTCAAATAAACTTTTCTGTAAGTTCTGCATCCATCAATATTCAAAATTTCTTTGGCGGGGGATATCAATTTAATGAATTTGCTTGTTATTATTAGTCTTAAGGTTGAAATGGACTTAACATTTTAAATAGCATTGATAATATAAGACACAACAGACTCATCAGTCATCAGTATTATGTTTGCATAATATTCTTAAGTCGGTTACTGACCTAGGTCAAAATATAGTTGAAGTTTATCACCTTTCGAGGTGGTCTAAAAGTCCTCACCGCCTAGTAGATAAGTCTACAAAGTATTTTAAAACCGGTTCATGAACATGAAATAATAAGTCATTTCCGCCATCGATATTATTTATTTTAAGTCATAGAGGATATTTGTTGGATTCGGTGGAATATCGATTTTATTTCACGAGTGATCATAGAAAACAAAATTTTCACGAGTGGCGAAGCCACGAGTGAAAATATATATTTTCTATGATCACGGGTGAAATAAAATCGATATTCCATCGAATCCAACAAATTTTCTTTTTATTTTATGCTTTTTTACCGTTTATTTACATTGTAAATGAGTTTAACTGGATGATTTCGCTGGATTAATGACGTCATTTCGTCGAAAAAATGACGTCATTTCACAGTAAAACAGTGAAAAATATCGATATTTTTCATTGTTATTTTTCACTGTTTAAAACAATGGAATACCAATTTTATTTCACTGATATTTCTCTATAAACCATCGGAAAGCATAAAATAAAATATGTTCTTGGAATCTTAAAGCACTCATTGAAAAATACATCACCACACAAATAAATATTTAGGTCAATTGTGATTCTGTCAAGCAATGATTATCATATCAATTATTATCTCCAGAGTTTGTTTTTTCTGGCACTTATCATAATCTTACCATCTGCATTATTTTTGCCAAACAGTTGGTTTTGCGATTTGAGCACCACAATCATCAATATTTTGTGTGTGGATAAGATGTTATAAAAAAATTAGAATTTATTTATAGAACCTTTAAGTTTCATTGTGCTGTACTTGTTTAGGAGATGTGTAATACCAACTGGCTACTTCTGTTTTCAGAAATAAAAGGCACAGAAGGATTTAATTAATATTTTGTGGAGTTCTCACATTAATCAAGCCCAAAGCACTTCCTGCTACAAAAACATATTTTCGAGCAACAACACATATTGATAATATACTATTGGTTTATTAAGACATCAACAATAATCAACATGTATGCATGAGCACATATAGTAATTATGATTCATATAAATTAATAAATGTTACAGTTGTCTGTACCCGAATAACATGGTGTTATTAATACTTCATTATGTAAATTGATGATTTTTTTATATCCTCTGATTATCCATTATTAACTGGTCAAAATGAGAAATGCATTTCTAATTGAATCACATTGTATTAAAACCATCATTTTGAATAGAAATTACACATGCAGTTACAACCAGCTGCAAACAAATTTTTGTTTCTTACATGATTCCTGATTTGTGTGAAGGATAGGAAACTACACACATAGTGAATGAAATATTATCAATGTGCACTTATCAACATTTGTCTTTGATTTAATCTATCTAGAATAATGCATACTTTTTAACATGAAAATCTCAATTTCCAACAAAACACTAAATTAAAAGTTACAGGAAGGTGGTAAAAAATACATAAATTCAGTTACAAAGCAATGAATTGAAAAATATCTGTACATTCAAGTTAACTATAAAACATGGCATCACCTTAAAATCAGTATCAATATCACCTTAAATCTGCAAATGTTCAGTAAGATTGCCTTTTTAAACAAAAAAATTATAATTGCCCTAAAACGAGTGATTTAACAATATGTATACATAGAACTATCATGAACCATTTTCAACATTTACTTTGTTGTTCTATAATTTAAAAAAATATGCAATTCCAAATTATTTATGCAGGTAAACCATGTACACACAAAATTTTAGTTCCCATCTTTACTTTTTAGTATTAAGTGTATTTGACCTTGATTTAGTTTTAAAGCCTCATTAATGAAGGAGCTGACTGGACAAACACTTGGCTTTTCTGTAAAACTGCAAATACATTGTATTGTATTTACTCTGCTGACTCCTGTTTGAAGCTTTAAGCAATTTTCTGCTGATTCCACTGCTGATTCCACAAATATTTTTACGTTGTTGAGGGACACTCCAGACTTCAAAACCTGTCCACTCATTGTTTTAAGTGTTGCAATATTCCCTTTTATATTGTCTACAACATATGGTCCAGTGTAATTACTTTCAAGATTTCCTTTGGCTTTTCTCGCCGCCCTCGAAGCATTGAACTTTAACACTCTAGCCCCCACATGTATTTGATCAAATTTTCTTTTTTTGTTGTTGGCTTGAAATTAGTCTCTTAGGCTTTAGACATATTGTCCAGTACAACTTTTCCTGCAGTTTCTGTTTGTTGCTTTCGCACACTGGATGGTTTTTCAATCATGTCTGGGTCGGACAATACACCTTTTTTGTCCTGATGAAAAAAAGACAAATGCACATCATAAAACAATCCACCAAAAAAAGGAACAAGTATTGTTCATGATTTTTTTGCTTTTGCTGATTAATATTACATTTGTGTAACAAACAAGTCTTTTTACTCTTCTAAAGAACATTTCTAAACAAATATACTTCTTCATTTTGAATGAATCATACCAGTACTTGATTTAAGAAGGAGAAAATAGTCCATTATATGTCAATATTCAGAATTGTTTTTCTGTCAGTTTGACAAAACATAAAATATAATTTTTGTTTCCATGTTTGTTTCCAAAGTGAGTGTTTATTCATAAGTGCAGTTGATGAATTTTTGAGAAAAGATATAACTTATTATGTAGACAGAACAAGAAATATATCGTTGTAAAAGAAAAAGCACATAAATTGAACATACAACATAAACGTTGACGTAATAATTATATATTTCTAGGGAATTCCTTATTCTAAACACTTATAATTTAGGTGGTGATCAAGAAATATACTCGTTGTTTAACAAGTATGGCCCTGAATTGCTCACCTGAGTTTGAGGTACATGTTACCAAATAATCAAAACTGGACCTAGTGACCTAGTTTTTGGATACACATGACTTGGACTAGGTATTTTCAAAAATAATATTTCGTCAAGATTGGGTCATAAATGTGGCCACTATAGTAGTCACAAGATTTTGGTAAAATTTAAACAGTTGAACCGGTTTTTGGACTCGCTGACCCAGATTTGAACTCAACCTAGATATTGTCAAGATTCTAACCAAGTTTAGTAAAGATTTAGCCATGAAACTAGGGAGTTCAAAAACCTTTTCTTTAATTTTACCTAGTGACTTATTTCTTGACCTCTGGCAACTTAGTTTCAAACTTGGTAAAAATATAATAGGGACACATTTTTTTACCAAGTTTCAGGAAGATTGGACAATAAATGTGGCCTCAAAGGGAAAGTTCACGAGGTAATTATGATGACGCATTACCAACGACAAACAAAAGGTGATTGAACAAGAGATGTATTCGTCAGAAACACAATGCCCCCTATTGCGCCGCTTTTAAATAAAATTTTTAAAAAAATATGACTTCCCTTGTGAAATTGATCTGTACAGGCCAAAAGATATAAAATAGAAATTCTCTCCCTTAAAAGCTTGTTATTTCCCTTGGATTTAGTTTTTTGACCTTTAACCTTGAAGGATAACCTTGACCTTTCACCACTCAAAATGTGCAGCTTCATGAGATACACATGCATGTCAAATATCAAGTTGCTATCTTCAATATTGCAAAAGTTATGGAAAACGTTAATTTTTTTCAGACGGACGGACAGACTGACAAACTGACTGTCACACTGATGGACAGTTCAACTGCTATATGCCACCCTACCGGGGGCATAAATAGCTCAACATGTGCTCGTAGTGCTGAGGTGAGCTAAAAATGTATAAAATTTAAGCATTTGTTTCGTATTTTTGGTTTTGACCAACCATGAGGGGCAGGAGGGATGAACCAATAAGAGATCGCTATGCTGCCCCCTTCTTTTTCACTCTAGGCCTTTACATAACAAGGATATGTTAAAGAATGTGGGACTAAAACAATTAATTGACACAGGATATGGAAAACATTAAATCTTCATCTAAACTCCTGTCAGCAACATATTAAGTATGTAATCAAAGATGCTTTATTTACATACATCAAGAGCCACAGTCTGCAACTGACTCGGGTACATTGCTTCCCGTCCGTACAGAAGGAAGAATGGGCTGAATTTTGTAGACGACTGTTTTTTGGTCCGAATTGAGAAAAGAACCTCATCAAGCCTTTCATCCCAATCGTTCTATATGTCGTTGACCAATTTGCTCAAGGCCCTTTAACAAAAATCAGACAATTAGTAAGGTTTTAACAAATCAGAAGCACATAAAGTGATATTGAACACTGTTCTGGTATAAATTATGCAACTTAATGAATTCAATGCAAATTTTTAAAACAATAATTACGCTGCCTACACATATTGTACAGAATCAATATTGAACCAGCTAAAGTCTTCAGGGTGGAAATCCAAATCTTCAAGGCTTTGTTAGATTACATGTACCAGCAATTGAGGACGAACCTATCTCTCTTTATGATTAATTTTGGAAAATCTGGTGTGTAAATTTAAGGGTGGGCAAGGCCCAGTTTACACACAAAGACAAAACAGATTGGCAAATGCTTGGTTAAAATTTATAGTGAATAATAAGCAAAAACACAGTCACATCTCAGTGATAAACAGTTTGAAATTTACCTTTTGATTGTTTGATTGGTCCTTTCATCAAGGCCGTTTGTTTGTGGGTGGCATGCAGATGTTACTTTGTGTTAAATGTCCCACGTAAAGCACAACTCTTGATTTATCTGAAAAACAAAATAAGCCAATCATATAATGTCGTCCGTTCACCTGTAAATAAAACAGAACAAGAGCTGTCACCATTAGATGACTTATGCCCCCTATAAATGCTTGATATAAGTTATGAGCTTTTTTCGAAACCTAAACGCAGATTTCGAAACCTAAACGCGGACCGTAAGTTCAAGGTCAAGGTCAGAGGGGTAAAAATTTGTGTGCGTATGGAAAGGCCTTGTCTATATACACATGCATACCAAATATGAAGGTTATATCTCAAGGAGATAGAATTTTTGAGAATTTTCGAAACCTAAACGCAAAGTCTGGCGGAAAGACGGACAGACAGACAGACACACAGCCCAATCACTATATGCCCCCTTTTCTTCATTATTATACAAAGAGAGTTGGTCTGACAAATCTCACGGGCAGTAATTATCAATGTTTTCATAAGAAAGGCAAGTGCGCACTACCACCTTCATCATAATCATTATTGCATACAGAGAGTTGGTCTGACAAATCTCACAGGCACTTATAATCAAGCAATCAAGAGAAAGAAAAGTCACCACCTTTACCACCTTTATAAGCATCATTATTGCATATAGAGAGTTGATCTGACAAATCTCACAGGCAGTTATACTCATGTTATCATGAGAAAAACAAGTCACTATCACTACCACCTTCATCATCATCATTATTGCATGCTTGGAGTTGATCTGACAAATCTCACAGGCAGTTATACTCATGTTATCATGAGAAAGACAAGTCACCATCACTACCACCTTCATCATCATCAATATTCCATGCTTGGAGTTGGTCTGACAAATCTCACAGGCAGTTATACTTGTGTTATCATGAGAAAGACAAGTCACCATAACTACCATCTTAATCATCATCATTATTGCATGCTTGGAGTTGATCTGACAAATCTCACAGGCAGTTATACTCATGTTATCATGAGAAAGGCCAGTCACCACCACTACAACCTTTATCATCATCATTATTGCATGCTTGGAGTTGGTCTGACAAATCTCACAGGCATTTATACTTGTGTTATCATGAGAAAGACAAGTCACCATCACTACCATCTTAATCATCATCATTATTGCATGCTTGGAGTTGATCTGACAAATCTCACAGGCAGTTATACTCATGTTATAATGAGAAAGGCCAGTCACCACCACTACAACCTTTATCATCATCATTATTGCATGCTTGGAGTTGATCTGACAAATCTCACAGGCAGTTATACTCATGTTATCATGAGAAAGACAAGTCACCATCACTACCACCTTCATCATCATCATTATTGCATGCTTGGAGTTGATCTGACAAATCTCACAGGCAGTTATACTCATGTTATCATGAGAAAGACAAGTCACCATCACTACCACCTTCATCATCATCATTATTGCATGCTTGGAGTTGATCTGACAAATCTCACAGGCAGTTATACTCATGTTATCATGAGAAAGGCCAGTCACCACCACTACAACCTTTATCATCATCATTATTGCATGCTTGGAGTTGGTCTGACAAATCTCACAGGCAGTAATACTCATGTTATCATGAGAAAGACAAGTCACCATCACTACCACCTTCATCATCATCATTATTGCATGCTTGGAGTTGGTCTGACAAATCTCACAGGCAGTTATACTCATGTTATCATGAGAAAGGCCAGTCACCACCACTACCACCTTCATCATCATCATTATTGCATACATAGAGTTGGTCTGACAAATCTCACGGGATGTACCGTAATTATCAATGTATTCATGAGAAAGGCAAGTAATCGCCACTACTACCTTCATCATAATCTTTATCGCATACAGAGAGTTGGTCTCACAAATCTCACAGGCAGTTATACTCATGTTATCATGAGAAAGACAAGTCACCATCACTACCACCTTCATCATCATCAATATTTCATGCTTGGAGTTGGTCTGACAAATCTCACAGACAGTTATACTTGTGTTATCATGAGAAAGACAAGTCACCATCACTACCATCTTAATCATCATCATTATTGCATGCTTGGAGTTGATCTGACAAATCTCACAGGCAGTTATACTAATGTTATCATGAGAAAGGCCAGTCACCACCACTACAACCTTTATCATCATCATTATTGCATGCTTGGAGTTGATCTGACAAATCTCACAGGCAGTTATACTCATGTTATCATGAGAAAGACAAGTCACCATCACTACCACATTCATCATCATCATTATTGCATGCTTGGAGTTGATCTGACAAATCTCCCAGGCAGTTATACTCATTTTATCATGAGAAAGACAAGTCACCATCACTACCACCTTCATCATCATTATTATTGCATGCTTGGAGTTGATCTGACAAATCTCACAGGCAGTTATACTCATGTTATCATGAGAAAGGCCAGTCACCACCACTACAACCTTTATCATCATCATTATTGCATGCTTGGAGTTGATCTGACAAATCTCACAGGCAGTTATACTCGTGTTATCATGAGAAAGACAAGTCACCATCACTACCACCTTCATCATCATCATCATTATTGCATGCTTGGAGTTGGTCTGACAAATCTCACAGGCAGTTATACTCATGTTATCATGAGAAAGGCCAGTCACCACCACTACCACCTTCATCATCATCATAATTGCATACATAGAGTTGGTCTGACAAATCTCACGGGATGTACCGTAATTATCAATGTATTCATGAGAAAGGCAAGTAACCGCCACTACTACCTTCATCATAATCTTTATCGCATACAGAGAGTTGGTCTCACAAATTTCACAGGCACTTATAATCATGTTATCATGAGAAAGACAAGTCACCATCACTACCACCTTCATCATCATCATTATTGCATGCTTAGAGTTGATCTAACAGATCTCACAGGCAGTTATACTCATGTTATCATGAGAATGGCCAGTCACCACCACTACCACTTTTATTATCATCATTATTGCATACATAGAGTTGGTCTAACCAATCTCATGGGCAGTGATAATCATGTTATCATGAAAAATGCCAGTTACCACCACTACCACCTTTATCATCATCATAATTGCATACATAGATTTGGTCTGAAAAATCTTACAGGCAGTAATAAACATGTAATCATTTATATGATTACAAAGACAAGTTACCACCACTTTTACTTTTATCATCATTATTATTGCATACATAGAGTTGGTCTGACAATTCTAATGGGCAGTAATTATAATGAAGACAAGTAACCCTCACTACCATCATCATCATCATCATAATCATTATAGCATACAAGGGGTTGGTCTGACAAATCTCACAGGAAGTAATAAACTTATACATGTAATAACTAGAAATGGCGCAGTAGAGGCCGACGAGTATCCCTACAATGCATGTTTGACCCAGGGGTGCCCCAGGGTTGGTAATGGGGCCATGCATAGTTGAGATTGACCGTATTGTCATAAGAGAAGTTCAGTATCAATTAGAAGTGAATCGGTGTAGAAATGAAGAAGTTATAGTAAAAGGCAATTTTGGGTGGGCGTGGTCTTTGTTGGCGGGGTGCCCCAGGGTTGGTAATGGGGCCATGCATAGTTGAGATTGACCGTATTGTAATAAAAGAGGTACAGTATCAATAAATGAAGTAAATCGGTGTAGAAATGAAGAAGTTAATGTAAAATAACCTACAAAAATGAGTGAAAATCTCTGACCCAGCCCCACCCCAACCCCATAACTTTTGACCCAGGGGTCAGATCAAAACATTCCAAATAGTGCAGGGTTGCACATATGCTCGTAGCTACTATGTGCACATATGCTCGTTGCTACCATGTGGGAAAGTTTCAAGGTTCTTAACCAACAATTTGCTTGATAAAGATCTCTTTATCACAACTGTCTATAGGTGAAAATCTTCACTAATGAATGATCATTTAAATAAGGCAGTGGTACATGTATGGCACGCGAAATGCACATTAATTCCTTAAACCACGGTTTAACAGTTAACTATATAGTTAATTGACTTTGAACCTGGGTTCAAATTGCTGTTTGCACATGAAGTCCTTAAACCCGGGTTCAAGACTTTGAACCACGGTTCAAAGTGTGTCTAAACATAGATATAAATCTGTTATCTGAGACAACCAATCAGCGGGGCTTAAACCACAATTTGAAGGTAAATACCGGGACTTCATTGGTCATCTCTTAACTATAGGGTTAAGAGACTTTGATCTGCGGTTCAAAGTCCTAAACTGTGGTTAAGAGGCGCGGAATGCACATTTATTATTTAACAGTCAATTGTATAGTTAAGAAACTTTGAACCGGAGTTCAAAGTGCCGTTTGCACATTAATTCTTTATTGGTCCTCTCTTAACTATAGGGTAAATAGACTTTGAACTGCGGTTCAAAGTCTTAAACTGCGGTTTAAAGTCTTAAACTGCGGTTTAAAGTCTTAAACTGCGGTTCAAAGTCTTAAACTGGGGTTAAGACGCGCGGAATGCACATTCATTATTTAAACAGTTAACTATTTATTCCTTAAACCCGAGTTCAAGAGTTTGAACAGCGGTTCAAAGTGCGTCTAAAAAAGATACAAATCTCTTATCTACATAATTCAGAGACAACCAATCAGCGGAGGTTAAACCACAATTAGAAGGCAAATGTCACGGTTTCATTGGTCATTTCTTAACTATAGAGCTAAGAGACTTTGAACCGCAGTTCAAAGTCTTGAACCCGGGTTTAAGGAATTAATGTACAATGCGTATTTAAATACTACATAACTGTGATTTATATTACTTGCTGTATTTGTTGTTTGGCGAAATAAATTGCATGTTCATATCTCCCTTTTTTACACCCTTTATATACTATGCACAAAAATCGGAATTTCACTATCTAAGTAGCTAAAACATATGCACTTATTATCTTGCCTGACGTTCATGTAGCAAAAAACAATTAGCATCTAATCAGCCTGCGTGGTAGCACACAATTTAAGTACATGTATTAGCACGTGTTCTCATAATGCATGGCAAAGATATCTGCACGTAGATCAATAAATAATCAATATATTTATTTGTTATAACAGCTGTATGGCTAAACATTCCCTATAGGAAAGGCTAAACGTACAGAGCCATACGACAAGCCAATATAGGCTAGTCGAACGGCCCCATATGGCAAGCCTATATAAAGTATATTGGCTTGTCGTACAGGGCCGTACGGCTAGCCACTTTCTTTTAACAAACAATTTATAAAGTATCTAATCTACGACTTATCCTTATTTCCTAGAATTTTACATTTTATTTGGATTTTTTTAAATAAACAGTTGCCAACTTTGCTACATATGTTGTGTAGATGAAAATAATTTGGAAAATATTCACTAATAATGCTTGATTGATCATTGTCGGCTCAGGTACTACTTACATGTACCCCAGGTACTCTTAAGTATACTAACATGTACCATGGGTACGGTAAATAAACGTAATCGTACCCGTTCAATATTAGACTGTACCCGAGTTGTATTTCCGCCTAAAATCTGATGTCATAAAACGCGCTACCAATTATTTTAAACAAACTTATCTTAAAAAAAACTGCGTCAACAGGCTTTTTGAGTATGAGTTTTCGATAATATAGAGGCCATTTTACAGAAAATAGACATAAATGTGAATATAATTAATATTTTTTTTAAAGCTGACAACGACTGATTTAGCGTTAAATTTCTCGGGTATGTTAAAGTATATTTACCGTACCCGGGGTACATGTAAGTATACTTAAGATTACCCGGGGTACATGTAAGTAGTACCCAAGCCGACAATGACCAATCGAGCACTATTAACAGTGTGTTGGTGATCATTCATGTATACGATTTATTGAATGCTTTATATCAAAATCATGACAAGTTTATTGTGAAGTGTGTTCTTAATCTTATAAAAATGATGACTGCCATTCAGTCTGAACATATTCAGTTTCAGAGAGATCTAGATAGTCTATCATTGTGGGAGCTGAAATGGAAGATGTCTTTTAACATAGAAAAATGTCATATCATGCATGTTACAAGAAACTGTAAACCATTAAAAACAGCCTACACTCTTCACAATCAACCTCTGTCTGTTGTAAACCAAGCCACTTATCTTGGCGTTGAAGTAAGCTCAACTTTAAACTGGTCACCTCACGTAAATAAAATTAGTAGTAAAGCAAGCCAGAGCTTAGGTTTCTTAAAACGAAACATTCATTCTTCTAAAATGGAAACTAAGGCAGCGGCATATAACAGCATTGTTAGACCATCCTTGGAATATTGCTCTAGTGTGTGGGACCCTTACCATCAGAAAGATATTGATAAAATTGAAAATGTTCAGCGTCGAGCTGCCAGATTTGTAACAAATAATTACAGCAAGACACCGTGCACGGTCACAAATATAATTAAGGATTTGAATTGGAATACCTTGCGATCAAGAAGACAACAAGCTAGACTCATTTTGTTCTATAAAATAGTATATAATCATGTTGATGTCAAACCCCTTCACTATCACACTCCATACATTAGACACTCACGCCATCACCATCACATGGCATACCAAATACCACCAAGTACAGCAGATTACCACAAATTTTCTTCCTTTCCAAGAACAGTTGTACAATGGAACACACTTCCATCTTATGTAGTTAGCGCTGATACGATCCCTGGAATTAAATCAGTGCTGTCTACATCAGTGTTCCTTCCTTTAGATCACATGATTCTGCTTTTATCCTGTTTTTAACACGACTAATATTCTCACCACATGCACAGTTGTATATGTATATATTTAGGTCTTAGGGGCTTAAGGTGTTAGGTTTTGCACCTTTTTTATCACTGTTGATAGGATTTTCCTGAGTGGATTGAGTAACTCGGGAAACCTATCAATCTATTTCTTTTTAACCCCCCACGCATGGCCATAATGTATCAGTATTGAACATAGCCATTATTATAAAAGAAGAAGAAGAAGAGATTGAGAAGAAAGATATCAACAAATCAGGGTTGCTAGGCCCACAGGAGTATGAAATTCTATCCATAAAACTAATAATAACTAATATTACAAAAATATACCCCTATATGGTAGTCTATATACTATAAAGGGGTATATTTTTTTGTTATTTAGCCATTAGATTAGCTTTATGGATAGAATTTCAAGCTCCTGTGCCAGACTTAAGGTCGGTTGCAAAAGAACTATCTGAAAATAATTATTTCGCCTGTATTTTGATAAGACATCAGTCTTAAAAGAAATTATCTCACTTGCGACGAAATTGTTTTTGTTCAGTATAAAAAGCACATTCAGCACAAGTGTCCGCATTAGTCTAATACATTATTAAATCATAAATGAGACGTTGAAGTTGAACGCACCGCAGTGTACGACATTGTGCACAGATGTCGTTAAGATACATTTAGTAAATAACTGCAGTAAAATTGAAGGTAAATTGTAATTGTAGTTATACATGAAATATTATGCATAGATTGTCATGTGTCTGTTGCAATTATAATTAAATAATGGAAAGAATCGTTGCTCAATATTACCTGTATCTGACGGTTCTCACGCATATGATTTTGTTTATTTATGTTCTAATGCGCATGCGCAGTGCTCTGTGTTTTCCATTTATCTGACCCTTCTCATGGTCTGACGAGTTTCACGTCACACCGGTAACCCATAACTTGGATATTCTGAATTAGCTGATGTCTGCAAGTAGGTCAACGTCAAGAACAAAATGAGGTCAGATAAGGTTGGTGCGTTGAGTGTCCATAGATGATATCCACGCAAGTTTTCAAACTTTTTATGAAGCGTCATTTATGTAATGCAAAACGCGTCACATCTTCCGAATTAGTCTAAGCCCAAAAAGTGCGTCAATGTCGAGATATTAAGAATATACAAACATACATGTTGGATAAATTTAGTATTAAGATCTTCACATATTCGTCTATTATACATTTATGAATATAATCACATTTTGATTTCTTATTTTCATTTTACTCGGCGCATTTAAACTAAAACTCTAGACAATTGTTAAATTAAATGCGTAAGTACGCCTTAGCGTATCTGTTGCTCTGTATCAAAACAATCCAAAGCACAGTTATGTTGAATAATTTTTAATCCGATCGTTGGTTTCTGAAAAGAAGCGTTCATTAACATTCATGTCATATATCGACAACTTCCATACTCACATGGACACTTTTTTTAATACTTTTTGTGTTGTTTTTTAATTAGGAATTTGATACATGGTCGCAGAAGGTATATTGTTGAGCTTGTTTTGAAGGCCGATGATCAAACTCTTAGAAGCTTATCAAACATTTCTGTATTAAATTATGTTGAGAAATTTCAGAGGGTCAATCTAGGGCCATTTCTTTGTAATATTTTGAAATTCAGCAATTGTTCCTGAATTCTGCTTTTTAAATTATTGAATTGCCATATCATTAGATATTACCTTGAATCCAGGAAATGTGGAAATAAATCACAACATGAATGTGTTGGTATTGTCACGTTTGGTATATATCCGCTAGGGGCTTCAGAAAATAATGTATTTTACAATGTTGACTAGGAACGCCGTGAAGTCCCGATGCCGACAAAAGCTCCCTCGAGCGCTTACAAGAAGATAAAATGCTGGTACGTGTACTGTTTATCTTACAAGGACTGTCACATCATCCCTTAAAGCACAATCAGGCATCTATCTGATCTATAAGAATGTGTCATTAAATATGATAAAGAACTTGATCGACGTGTTGCTTTAATAATTTCAGTCAGATAGCATCGTCAAAACCAGGTGAAATTAAATTGCAGAATCTCTTCACTAATTTACACACCGACGAGGAACTGAAAAAATAATACTAATTTGAGTGGTTATAAATGTGTTGAATGAACCGAACATGGTGTAGTTCTACACCCAGTCTTCGGGGAATACAAAAATATGTTCAGATTCCCTTGCCAAATGTATAACATATGTGAATAAGATAACAAATATATGAATCTTTTTATGGATTACAGGTAATATAAAGTTAACAATCCAAATATTTAAAGAATTCAACGTCTGAAGATTCATTTTTCTAGAATAGATCTATTGTAAATTTCGACATTTTATTTCCAAAAATAACCATTCGTCCGTTGAAGATTTGTGCAACTGTACTATGATATATTTTACATAACTTGATTCTCTTCTTTGCAGATTTACTTGTAAATGATCAGAATTCAGTTCGACTTTTAACTCTCCTCGGAATATTTATCGGTAATCCATGTATATCATACTGTGCAGTACGTATGACGTTATATGAACACACGCTTTCCAGAATGATATGTTCATGGTGCCTTTATATTTTCTTTCAGTGAACGACTTAATAAGTAACAATACGACATGATCTTAATATTCTAGACGCATCAAGGCGTTAAAATAAATACATTTTATTACCGATCAATAATACACATTTATATCCAAAACAATATTCTCGAATAATTACATGTGCCGATACATTTGTGATAGCAACCAACCGCAGACTCGGGCAGTCACATTGCATGTCATTAACAATGCTACGACAAAACAAACACATGGAATTCAAAAGACAAAGATTTTAAGACATAATATCCCATACATAGATGTTCAGTACCTCACTTATAACAACGGTAACCAAAATGTTTCATATAAACATTGTGGATTAATTTGTTTTACAAATTACAGGTTTTACGTAGAATACTTAAAACCTGTGATATGCAATGCGTTAAAAATATCTTTTTAAGTGATTTTCAATCTAGTGCTTCAACGGTTTGTAAACATGGAATAAACAGCAGAAAAATGACAATACTGCTCACAGGGATGATTTACGCATATAGAAATTACATTAAAATGGCAGAACTTAGTTTTTCTGAAAAAAAGAGACAACATTTTTAAAAATACATATCAAGCCTCCAAAATTACACAGAAATATACAAACTCAAAATGCCACTTTTATGATCTCATATGAAATATATGAACATGATTGACTATTTTTTTAACAATTTAATTTGCATTAAGAACATCTCTCTTGCTAGCGCATTTGAACAAGATGAAACTTAATTTTACACATACTTTATGCTTTGATTTGTTTTTGCTTTACTCCAGTCTCCTTGGTATAATACATTGGGAGTTGTGACAACAACTAAATTATTGAAGAATTAATACCAAGCAAAACATGTTAAACAGAAAATAGCATAATATCATGCATTAGAAATGCACAGAATAAATGAAGTTAAATTTTGATCCATAGAACACAATTAAATTAAAAAGTAAACGCATTAAACGCAACAGGTGAAGAACTAAAGTGGAATGCAAAATTAAAAAGCTCTTGTGCTGAAATAAATATGCACTTCTGCATGTCAAAACAGAAAAAAAATATTTAAGAAAAAATCCCACCATAAACACCACCTATTTAGCAAAATAGAAAGAAAGTTTGCATTTGACAGCAGAAACATCTATTTAGGCAAAATAGATACACATAATTAAACCCTACAATACTAAAAATTGCAGGATTAAAAGATTGTCAGGCATCCACTTTGCCAAAACAATTTACACCCACTGGTAGCCAGGCATTTCAAAGGTATTAACTTTAACTAAAAATGTGTCGATAACACACAAGGTTGCCTCAACATTTCACTTCATACGGATAACAGATCTTAAGTCGAAACAAAAAACTAACCTGGACATTTCAGGAATGCTCGTTTTCGCATATAGCATGACAATTATTTTCATTAGTTAAGTGAGGACTAGCCTGTTTATATGTACTACTGTTAAGTTTAATCAAATACAAAAGCGGTAAACTTGAGAACAGATCATCTACATGACTATCACAATATTTAGCGTGTTTTACTTTGTTCGACTATCTACACACTCCATCACTTTAAAAGAAAAACAAGGGACAAAATTGTCACAAAACCAGGTTTTCATTGTGAAAAAAAAATCTGATAAAGGGAGAAAACTCAAACTGAACTTTTGAAATGACCAAAAAAAATTAACCCCCTTTGTAAGTTTTTTTTTTTTTTTAAATCTATTTTTAGTCGTGGCGACCTTGACATTGGAGATATTGACGTGATTCTTTCGTGGGACACACCGTCCCATGATGGTGAACAAATGTGCCAAATGATTTTAAAATCTCACAATGAATGACATAGTTATGGCCAGGACAAGCTCATTTATGGCCATTTTTGACCTTTGAACTCAAAGTGTGACCTTGACCTTGGAGATATCGACGTAATTATTTCGCGCGACACACCGTCCAATGATGGTGAACAAATGTGCCAAATGATTTTAAAATCTGACGATGAACGACATAGTTATGGCTCGGACAAGCTCATTTATGGCCATTTTTGACCTTTGAACTCAAAGTGTGACCTTGACCTTGGAGATATCGACGTAATTATTTCGCGCGACACACCGTCCAATGATGGTGAACAAATGTGCCAAATGATTTTAAAATCTGACAATGAACGACATAGTTATGGCCCGGACAAGCTTATTCCGCCAGCCCGCCCGCCAGCCAGCCAGCCAGCCAGCCCGCCCGCATTCGCCAATCTAATAACCAGTTTTTTCCTTCGGAAAACCTGGTTAACAAAGTATCTACAAGGCTATGTGAATATAAATAAGTTATTAACATATATAAGGGTGTGCTTATGGCAACTGTGATGACATTAGTGCATTGAGTACAAAATTACAAATGCAGTCATTGTGCTTTAAAAAAAAAATTTTAATTTATATTATGTTTGTTTATTAAGAAATGTCATTTGCCTATTCGTTAAATTATAACCATAATAATAATAATAACAATATTTCTGAAACAATCATGAGATATGATTTAAACAGTAACAAGCAAAGACTATACAATCATAAGCAATGATTTCAACACTAACTATCTTAGAAGTAGAGTCACAGCTCTCCAATCTGAACCATCTTAGCTACAATCAGCCTCGCATTGAACAAAATGCACTTCCAAGACACAGTACACTAAGACTGCTGCATACAATCTGGGTAGCTATAGAGATATACTGGTGATTACCATAGCAATAAGCTGGTGGTTTAGTTACCATAGCAATATGCTGGTAACGCAACCAAATTGGTGATAGAAATTATTACCCACTTATATATTACATTGAATACTTCTAATTAAGAAAAAAATGTCACCCACATCATAAATGTCAAATTCCAACACATTTCTATCACAGGAAAGCCATCAATCTATCTTGATAGCACTGTAGATTTTCCTTATGAACCAGTAGGCAGCAAAGAAGCCAATGGTGCCTGTTAGAATCCAGAAGGTGGTCACCATTAGTAGGGTGTAGCCGAAGTAAAGCAGTGTTGATACAAATGCTGTGATTTCCAGCTGCAAATGACAAGCGCAAATGTCAGTAACCTAGTTAGGAAAGTTAACACTGTTTTTGAACAAATAATGAAATCTTGTATGGACTTCTTTCAGGATTCTCATAGATTAAAATAAGGTAATAGGTTGGTACCAATTGTATTAAGTTTCAAAAACTGAAGAACTAGTAAGATGATTTCACAAATGAAAATTTGCTAAGACTACTGAATACCATTTTGACAAAGAATATAGAATAGTCTATAGAGCTACACTATTGTAATCATTTGGCACCAACTTAAATTGTTGAATTCAGTTTCAAGAACTGAAGACTAGTATTATGATTTTACAAAGGTAACATCGCCAAAACTATGGAATACCTTTGTGACAAAGTAGAATATAGAATAGGCAAAGATGTAGACAGCCGAACCTCCCGACACGAGGAAAGATCTCCACCACCAATGGTAGTCCTGAAATAAACACAGACAAACTAAGCCAACAGGGATACTTATAGAGACTAGCATATTTTATCTTAACATTATATTATTATTTTAAATTGATAGCCTTTGGAGAAAGCATCTCCCCCCCCCTCGCAGACCACGTTTTTAAGAATCAGAACCATTTTTAAACTTGGAAAAAAGCTATTATAAGAACAAGACTATTGCCAAGCAATATATGTCCCCTACAGGCTCCACCATTGTCAGATTTTTTTTTTTTATTTGTTGCCATAGCAAACAGAATTTTTGACGTATGAAGAAAAATGAAATGACATGCATAATGTCCATATTGCCATCTATCCATATTTCAAGTTTAATGAAAAAATATGAAGAAATTAAAAAGTTATCGTAGGATTCAGAAAAGTGTGCAGGATCAACCATTTTCAGCAGTTTTTCTAGTCTATTTGTTGCCATAGCAACCAGAATTCTCGACGTAGGAACAAAGTGAAATGACGTGCATAATCTGCATATTGCCATCTATCCATGTTTGAAGTTTCATGAAAAATATGAAGAACTATTAAGGTTATCGCAGGATCCAGAAAAGTGTGACAGACTGACGAACACACAGAGGGCAAACCATAAGTTCCCTTCTGGTAGGGAACAATAAATAATAATAAATAAGCTTTTCCTTAAATTCAACTTAGTGACCTAGTTTTTTACTGTACATTTCGTTATTTTTCGAATTCTGTTGAGATATTACTGGGAAAAATATTCTGACCCAGTTTCATGAAAATTGAGAAATTTAGCCTCTATATTCCCCATGTAAATGTTGAAGACGGACAGTGAACAACAAACGACAGACACAAAATTATTTAAAAAGCTTCTCATATGCATGTTGTGCTCAGGCAAGCTTCAAAAGGTGTTATTAACACTGTGCCTGGTGCCATTAACACAGTGGAAGATGTAGCTTACCTCTCCACACAGTTGGAAGTAGACCATGACAACAGATATCTGGGACACTGAGATGATGAGGATGATAAACACAAGGAAGAGGAAGCCAAACAGGTAGTAGAACTGATTCTCCCAGATGGCCTAGAAAATACATCAATGGAAATACTGACACACATAGGATAGTGTGAACAAATACTGTAAATGTATGGAAATGCGTCGGTATGAAATTTTGTGGTTTAATAAAAAAACAACTAATTCGTTGACACGTAATTTCATGGATTTCAAATAAAAAACAACTAATTCGTTGACACGTAATTTCGTGAATTTAAAGTTTTCGGGGAAGACTGACCGTCAAAATAATAAATTTAATTAAATTATATAAACACACTACTTGTTATTAGTACTAAGTAATCATTTACATCGTAGTTTTTATTATACTAAGTAATCATAAACATCTTAGTTCAAACATATATAATTTACGTCAAATTGGTGGAAAATAACAACATTCGCAATTCGGTAATATTTTAATTAGTCAAGATGAAGTGTAACGTGACCTACTGAAGTGAAGTTACTATTACAAAAAAAACAAATATCTTGGATAACAGACAACAAAATAAAATGTCGGAAATGACATTCGGATATGACCTATTTTGGATTAAAAATGTATAAATAATCGTTGGTACTTGAATTCGTGGTTCAGCGGACCAACAAAATCCACGAAAATTCGTACCACACGAAATTTAATGGTTTTACAGTACATCAATGAAAACACTGAAAGCTATATGAAAACTTGAAATTAAGTATGTAAACCAATGAAAACACTTATAGCTATATGACAGCCTGAACACATACATCTATGAAAACACTGAAAGGTAAATGGAAACCAGAAAAAACAATCGATGAAAACACTGAAATGTGTTTAACAGCAACAAAAAATACATTTCAACAATAGGAATGTATAAAATTGTTAAGTTTGTTTAACTTTATGATACCAAGATCATGATGGATCCGCTTAAGCATAGTGTGCAAATAAGGCCACAACAAATGTATCCGTTGGTCAACAGAATTAGGACCAGCACAATTGGTGCAAGCGAATGCAATTTTTTAAATAAATTATTTAGTTTTCAAGTAAATCAGAGGTTGGCTAAAAACGCATAAGAAAAAGAAAGAAATAGGTCCATGGTGCACGGATTCTCCAGCAAACTTCCATTAAATATAATAGATTCCATTGTGAAATAAAAAATATATAATTGTAATAGAGTTAACTTACCGTAAAAATGAAGAATAATTCGATGAACATGGCTCCAAAGGGCAAAATACCAGCCATAAGTATACTGAAACAAAAAGAAAGGAAACATAAATAAACCACTGCGGTAATTTTAACAGTATTAGTCAAATTGGGAAAAATAGCATAATTTTCTGCATTATAAAGACATATTTCACTTTCTTCAAAGATGTACAAACTCTATATGCAGCTTAAACAATAAGATGATTTTTATTATTTACATGTTAAATGTCAAAAAAAAAATGAAAGGTAATTTCTCTCAGATTTTACTACATGTACCAGCTGGGGCACGTGGCAGACGTGGCTGGTGAGATAGAAGACACTGCTTACATACCTCAGGAAAGTGTTCATGTACCAGGCTTGTTCAGGCACCTGTCGTGGTATCTGATTGGTCCTCACTGGGTGCTGATACGCCTGAAGGGGAAGAGAGAAATGGCTAGTTAGACATAAGCCGAGTTTTTGGAAACTGGGCAGAATGCATGCGTGAAAAGTCAACCCGGATTAGCCTATGAAGTCCTCACAGGCTAATATTAGAAGACACTTTCTGCATAATGTAGATTTTTGGTTTTAAGAGACTCTGTCCTTGATTAACCTGTATGGACTGCACAGCATTTAGCCCAGTTTTCTGTCCTTGATTAATCTGTGTGGACTGCACAGCATTTAGCCCAGTTTTCTGTCCTTGATTAACCTGTGTGGACTGCACAGCATTTAGCCCAGTTTTCTGTCCTTGATTAACCTGTGTGGACTGCACAGCATTTAGCCCAGTTTTCCCAGAATGGGGCTCTTATAAAAAGCATCAAGCCAGTGTTGCACTAATCTCTGTAACCAAAACATACTAGTTTCTGGTACTTACCTAAAACGCAGCAAACATTTAGATGTGGAGCAGATTTTTGATAAAAATTTATTTTGTGCTTTTTGATTTTATTTTTCATGATACAAAAACAAATTATGTCAAAATGTTGAAGCTACAGCCTGCAAAACAGTCTGTTATCTACAAGCATAACACTCTCATTGCTTGCCTCCTTTCTAAACACATGGCAGCCGCACTATTTGATTGAAATCTACATTAGAACCTGACAGTCACACTGATTGCTGTTTTTTGTTACATACATAATCGCCACTAACCCTAGTGATTTCTATAATTAAACATGACCCTCACACAATACTTGCCTGTTTTCTGAAGCCGAAGTAATAGCCAAGGAATACGAGAGGCAGAGAGATTCCAAACCACATACAGAGAAGGGCCAGCATGGTGGTGAAGGGGACAGCCCCTGATGAGTGCTTGCCCCAGATGAAGAAGTTGAGCACGAAGCAGGAGCCAAATATGAACGCTGGGTACAGGGTTGCAGTCTGAAATAATTGTTGTTGTTTTTTTAAAGTAAAAATTTCAATAAAATGAAAGGAAACAGTCCTTGCCTAAGTATGCTCCTAAAAACTGTGTGTTTTCTTTTTAAACAGACAAAAAAATAAACTCTACATTTGATGAAAACATGGTCATTGGAGATAAATTCTACTAAAATTTTATTGGTGTGACATCGTATGGTGCTGACTCTTTCGTTCTGCCATGTCCTTAAAAAGTCTGTTAAAAATAGGCAGTAAATGAAAATGCTCAAACTATATATGCACACATGTTTAATAAAATAATATTCCTAACCTTGGTATTCCATAGAATACACAGTGCAGAATGTAATTAGTAAGTATTGTCACTAGTATGGATGATATCATGTGGCTATCACTCACCTGAAATGCAGACTTCTTCCATTGGGTCCCCTTCATTGTCTTGTAGATTCTCGCAGCATAATAACCAGCAATCAGACTGAAAGGCAAGAGAAACCAGCTTCATGCTTGTATATTTTTTTTTACTGACTGTCTACCCTGTTTAAGCAGCCAGCAAAGGGAAGTGGTCAAAGTGACCGCTAACACAGGTGACTGCTTAAGTCAGGCCGCACATTGTAACCCTTTCCTACTTAGATACGTATTTTTACGCATTTGTGGTCCCTTAGAAAATTAAATTTAATTAAATACCTTTCTTACTAGAATCATTTTTAAAGGCTTCATTTCCAACCCTAAAATACTGATGAGCAGCAAACAGCATAAAAACCTGAACAGTCTGCGTGTTACTCGCAGGCTGTTCTGGTTTTATGCTGATTGCAAAAGCCATTTTCACATTGCTTCTTATGGGGGAAAGGTTTATTATGGTTGGTTAGCTGACAGTATCATCCTGATTCAACAAACACTAAGTCACAAAGTCTTTGAATGTCTAACTTAATAAACATGTCAATTGTACATTATACCCGCTTGCAGGGCTTCCTCAAAAATTTCTTTAGCCAAATGCGCCTTGCTATGGCAAAATTCTTCTATTTTTGGCTATTTTAAAAGTCTTAATGAAGAAAAAATTGTAGTTAAATAAAATTTTCTGTAGCCAAATAGGTGAATTTGCAGCAATTGGATAAATTGGCGAATGGCAGAGTAAGCCCTGGGCATGTACATTTAAGTAATAAACTAGCAAATTAAAATGGTCTTTGCACTAACCGACCACTCAACCATTCAACAGACAGACAGGTTCAAAGCAACATACCCTTTCTTTTTGGAAGTGTGTTTGGATGGAGGCAGCGTTAATACAGACCAAAACAAAACTTGCTGCATAACAGCATTGAAGCCCATCGGCTTATTATACAGGTAAAGACTTAGATTACAAGTCTAAGAAATGGTCATAAACCATTTTATGAAGCTTCCTAAGCAAGGTATGACTCATAAGCCAGTTGCAAAGGTCAAAACTTGTCATTTGGGTTTCAAAAAATCAATGAGACTTTCAAACCATTTTGTTATGTACTTACAAGTAATTATTCTCGTACATACCCCATGAACATGAAGAGGAAGACTGCTGCTGTCATCAGGGCCCCCCTGGAGGCAGGGGACAGCATACCCAACATGGCAAACACTGCAACACAAACATCAGGATTTCATTCATAGAAGATGTGGACATGCATTAAGTGTCCGATTGTTGCATATGATTGAACAGTTGGTGTTGTAAAAATATTTGTACACTTTCAAACACCTGGGGCCGACCTTATCATAGATAGTAAAAAAACACATTGCATAGCAGCGGACACACCCACCCACAGGCTTTTGGGAATATTTTCACATAAAAAGTCATCTTATTTCGGAAAAACTATTTAAATCAAACTCCTTAAAACAATTCAAATTATACAAACAAAATTGTATAAATTACAGTTACTTTTTTCACAAGTAATTAAAATAAGGATAAGATATATTAATCATAAGACAATTTTTTTAATAAAATTGAAATATTTTTTTACCATTTGCTTCGGGAATGGGTCCTTTTAACGGACTTGTAGATACGACTGAAATAAGCCTGTGATATCTACTAACAAAGAACGCCCCCCCCACACACACTCACCGATAGTGATGAGGGCCATACAGAAGATCTGGATGCCAGCACCAAGGAGGGATGCAAGCAGCTTGTTGGCCCTGGGGGGTCTAAACACGTCCCCATGAACCAGCTTCCAGCCGGACTCCTCCAGGGTCTCTTCCTGTCAACAGAAATAATGCTTGGAGGGTTTGTGGTTAAGGTGAGAAATGATACTGAGAATGTGTGGTCAGTTCTCTAAAAGTTTGTCATTTTAAATATTCCTCCAATAAATACAAATATGTTTCAACCAAGCATTCAACACTGAAAACTTACCAGGTCATCGTCTCTGTTGTATTTAGCAATGTCCTTCCTCAGTGTCCGCACCATGATCATTGTCAATATACCTGACAGAGAGGAATACACTGAAAACACTGTTTCACAAATTAAGTATTATCCACTTGAAATGAAAATGCACACAAACTTGATACATAATTGTTCTAACTTTTTGTCTGAAACAAGAGCTGTCACCATAGGATGACTTATGCACCCTATAAACGCTTGATAGAAGTTATGAGCTTTTTTCGAAACCTAAACACAGATTTCGAAACCTAAAGTCGGACCCTAAGTTCAAGGTCAAGGTCACAGGGGTCAAAATTTGTGTGCGTATGGAAAGGCCTTGTCCGTATACACATGCATACCAAATATGAAGGTTATATCTCAAGGGACATAGAAGTTATGAGCCTTTTTCAAAACCTAAACGAAGATTTTGAAACCTTAACGCGGACCCTAACTTCAAGGACACAGGGGTAAATATTTTTGTGTGTATGGAAAGGCCTTGTCCATATACACATGCATACCAAATATGAAGGTTATATCTCAAGGGACATAGAAGTTATGAGCATCTTTCGAAACCTAAACACAGATATTGAAACCTAAACGCGGACCCTAAGTTCAAGGTCAAGGTCACAGGGGTAAAAAATTTTGTGCGTATGGAAAGGCCTTGTCCATATTCACATGCATACCAAATATAAAGGTTATATCTCAAGGGACATAGAAGTTATGAGCATTTTTCAAAACCTAAACGCAGATTTCGAAACCTAAACGCGGACCCTAAGTTCAAGGTCAAGGTCACAGGGGTAAAATTTTTTGTGCGTATGGAAAGGCCTTGTCCATATACACATGCATACCAAATATGAAGGTTATATCTCAAGGGACATAAACGTTGTGAGCATTTTTCGAAACCTAAACGCAGATTTCGAAACCTAAACGCGCACCCTAAGTCCAAGGTCAAGGTCACAGGTGTAAAAAATTTGTGCGTATGTTAAGGCCTTGTCCATATACACATGCATACCAAATATGAAGGTTATATCTCAAGGGACATAGAAGTTATGAGCATTTTTCGAAACCTAAACGCAAAGTGTGACCGAAAGACAGACAGACGGACAGACAGACAGTCCAAACACTATATGCCACCTTTTCTTCGAAAAGGGGGGATAAAAAAATACCCCGGAAATATCTCTACTGTAAGCTTTTCCTAAACAGAATGAACAAAATAAAGGACAGTTGGCAAAGTATAATTTTCCTACGCAGAAAATAACAAACAAGAAGCAAGAATAAAACTAAGAAGTTTCATATATGTTAAGACAACAACAAAAATAACATAACTTCATTGACCTAAAGAACATATAACACACATAAACCTCAGTCTGACTACATCTGGTAAGATGATACCTTTAAACGCTCCCACTAACAGTAGCCATGGCATAGTGTATATGGTTTGCTCCCAACTGAAGTAGCATTCTTTAAATATCTCCCCAACACACCAAGTACTAGTTCGATCCAGGAAATGGACTTGAGAGCATGTCAATAAGCCTTAGGCTTTGTATGCCATTTGAGCTCAAATAAATAGGTATAAACTACACGCTCCAACTCACCAGACAAGAAGAACACAACGACCACAGAGTTGACAATGGAGAACCAGTGGATCTGCACGTCGCTCATGGTGAGATACAGGTCCCAGCGCGAGGCCCACTTCATGGGGCTCTCATGCCAGCTCACCTCGTATGTGAACAGCACCTCCTGGTCCTCTAGAACAGGGAACACATTATAGTCATTTGGAAAACAGGACTAAATGCATGTTCATCACCTCTTAGCGTATGGAGACACCACTAATCATGACTTTCTTTAAGAACTTACTTTAAACAAAAATACCATAAAAGCTGAAATTGTTGTACCTGATAACCCTGTGCAGACTGCATGTGAATTAAGCCCACTTTTCCCAAAACAGAGGACAGATTATAGTCAGGAATTTCAATTAAAGCAGAATTTTAATGCAAGCATTTTGCAAATTTCTCACTTTTGACACCTGCACATTATCTGTCTCGGATCAGTTTGATGGAGGTGTTACTGGAAAGCTATATCAATATTAAATTTTATATAACAAAAATTGTGTTAAATCATATGGAAATTTATATTTAGCAACATTTCAAGAAAATTACAAGCACAAACAATATAACTCTGTTCTTCAGTATTTGACCACTGAAAATTATATCTGACCTCTGACAATTTCAAGCACTGGGTCATTTGACTCCTGGTTTTCAAAATCTATTGATATCTCTGTTAAGGCCCTTGAGCAAACAGGACTAAATGCATAACATTCCAGCTAAGCATATGCAGATGACTCTTACCTCTTTTATGGTATTTTCTGTTTCAAGGATTTTTCGTTTGAACATACGTCGACTTATTTTCAAAAGTTAAAGTGTAATATGTCATTCTGGACAATCACTATGGACTTTACAGGCTAATAATATGGGATGACATGTATGTTTGTACACAAGGACAGACAGATAGACAGACCTCCGTAATGATTCCACGATACATATCCCTCTCTAATAACAAAATTCTCAGAAAAGGTACAAGTATACCACAAACTGTATGCTGCATTCGGGCAAAAATGGTATTAATGCATGTGTATACCAGATTAGCTTGCACAGTTCTAACAGGCCAATCAGGGATGAAACTTTCCTCCAAGAGTGGATTTCACTAAGAAAAGAATTCTTCCAAAAATTTCCCGAAAGAGTGGATGTTGCTTATAAAAGACTTCCTTCAAACGAAAAATTCTATAAAAGCAGAAACTGTCTTCCCGGAAAAGTGTGTGCTTATCTGGGATGACACTTTACACATGCATAAGGTCCAGTTTTCCCAGAACAAGGCTCACTGTGTACCTTTTGCCTCGATCATCATGGGCTCAGGGTTGCCTTTGACCAGGTCAGTTTTCCTGGCACACTGTTCATCCTTTAGTTCATAGTCCTTTATTGCTCTGCTTTCTGGCTTCACCTCAAACCCTACCACACGGTAGGTGTTGCTAAAACAATTTTTTTAAATAAAATTCATTTTAATTATTAAATACTTACCTGTTATCTCATTCTTCTCCTTTCCAAGGGGAATTAACTCATCCTGAATTTTAACTGGGAATCCGCCACCTCAATACCGTAATACAGGCCAGGTTAAACATAGTGCAATGCAACCTAGCCAAAAATCGGTAACCAACCCTCAATATTCTTTCAATATATATACAAAAATATTAATCGAATAGCGGGGTGGGAGGTGGGACTTACCGATAACAGGTAAGTATTTAATAATTAAAATGAATTTTATTTTAAAAATTTGTTTTAATGTCATAAATACTGACCTGTTATCTCATGCTGATTTTGCAGCTGTGTTGGGAAGGTTCGTATATATTTTCCCAACACAGTAGAACCCATAAACAGGGTTATCAGCTACTGATAGCAAAACCCTAAACAAGGGTTATCAAGTAATCTTCGTTAAAACGGTATTAATTATGACTTCTCGGACAAAGTAATATGTCTATGTCGTAAAGAAGACACTCCCGTTAGTGAAACCACAACAAGCCCAAACATATACAAATTGTATTGTTGGCACTTCAGAAAACGAAGATAAAAAGATGACAAAGGTGGTCGGATTCCTCCAGAAAATAGCTTAGAGCACGTCAAAAAGTGGGGTGTGATTAATATATGCCCACAAAACAGACAGAGCTCTTAATTCATGCGGTCAGATACTAAAAAGGAATGAATCCTTAGATAGAGATAAGAGTAACTTTCCATAGTCGAGGTCTAACCCCGAGAAATAGAAGCCGCAGACACATCTCCCCCCCCCCTTTTTAGGGAAATGAAGAGTGTCTTTTGAGAACCTCGAATGGACTTCCGATTAACACTGCTGAGATAGAACTTCAAAGCCCTGATTGCACATAGAAGTTTATCCTCATCTTCATGACTACCAGTTTAAGAAAAACTTGGAAACTTGAAGGTAGAAGCCATATAAAGGACTTGATATTAAGCAAGGAATCCTGGCTGACACAACAAAGTGAAGACGACATTAGATCCAACTGGAATTGGTCGTATTCAACAGAAAAAGCATGAATTTCACTTCTCCGTATGGTAAAAGCCATAATAAGAAGGAAAACCGTCTTAAAATTATATTTGAACTGTTAATAAGCCTGATGAAAAAGGTTCATAGGAAGCTCATTAAGCATTCCAACATGTAACAAAGTCAAAACCGCTTAAGAAGGTAAAGGAACGAAAAACAAAGTGTTGACGTTCCATAGTTTGGATCAGTTCCAAAATAGGTAAGACAGCACAGAGTTGCGCTGACTTACACAAAACAAGGTATATGAAAGCATAACCTCTATCCTTTGATGAAGACAAAAACAAATTTCTTATCATCAAGAAAAAGATGAGAAAAACCTCTATGTATCTAGCAGAGTGATTAAGGTAATAACTATGCTTTTGAATACCCAGTCAAAAAAGAATTTCCATAGAACCTTTATACAGTTCTGATGGAATTATCCTTGCACAAGTAACAAGGATTGAAAACTCTAACAAAAAAACGTTCTTCTGTAGAGATAACTAAAAGTAAATAATGGCCAGACATGAAGTGGCACATGTTTGGATCAGTAAAAATATGTCTCTCTGAGATATGATATTTGACCTGTGAAAAAGTTTGCTGAAAATAATTGTACAGGAGACTTAAAAGATCGTAGAACCATAATCCCATGGTTCATTAAGTATATTGCATGAAATTATGGCAAAAACTCAGTTATTGCAAAAACTCACCAAGAAGGCAAGATATTCCAGTTTATGTCAATGGACGAATGTATAACAATCGCACACCCTGCTGGATCGATTTCTGTGAACTGCATTATTGACGTTGTTCAGCATACCAATATATACTGCGATCTACGATCGCATAACGCTAATTACTAGCGTTTGATGATAAACAACATTCTTCGATATACTATGCATCAATTTTTGTACGCCATGCAAATTCACTGCCGCGCATGCGCAATTACATTATTTGAACCAAACGGAAAAATAATTCGACAGAAAGAACTGCAGGACAAAACGTCCAACAGGGAGTTGAGACGACCTGGTATGAGTAAGACGATAGAGAAAATGTGTTGTTCTTGCAAAGAACGAATAAGTTCCTGATTTCCAGATACAAGGAGTGATAATATGATCACCTCCGTGTCTGTAAGTAAACCACGACGGATGTGTGATAGTTGAAACCATCACAAAGGAATCGTGAATTTTTTTGTGTTGTAAATGAAAAGCTAAAAAGAATTTTCGCTTTTCAAGATGTAGATGTGCAGGTGATATTCATTAGGATACCACATAATTGAGAAAATCAAGATACGTTGTTCTATGTGATCGTCCATAACCTTCTCTGCTCACATCTGTATAAGATGTAAGGAAGGTTGTGGTAGAATAAACTATATTCTTGCCAAGGTAATCTTCTAGTCTTGACACCACTGAATAGTGGTAAATAATGACAAAAAGATGGAAATCTGTGTCATTGAATAATCCAGAGATTAATACAATTAACTTAAAAATAAAGCTGAAACGGACGTAAGAAAAGACGTCTCAGCAGAAAGACCGGTGACCGGACCGGTAAATACCGACCGGTGACCGGAACCATTTGTCAAGGATGGGTGGGCAAAGAATTCACGGCAAGCCGAACTTTCCCACTCCAAACACACTTGGAAATTGGTAGAATAGGACAGTGTTTAACACTTATAAGTTTATGACCTATCTACAGAATATAGCCTCAGGTCGTGAAGTCATCGATTTGCGAAGTACGGAAATATGATTGACAGTGGTACCTTCGGAATCGGAGGTGTGATGGCAGAAAAAGGTGAAAACCCTAAAAGTAACCTTAAGGGGGTCCACGCTTGCCGGTAGAATGCATGGAAGTCTTAAATTCTGACTTGATTAATCCATTTACTTCAAGACTCCTAACCGGGACGAATTCCGTAAGGAATACGACCAGTTATAGGAAGACGGCCTGTTATGGCCAGAAGTGTAATAGAAGAATAACTTTAAGATGAGGTCCCTCCAGATCCTAGCATCTAAGATCCGAGTTCAATAGCTCCGAAGCCATCTACAAGACTGTAGCCGCTATGCGGTCAATCTGATAGGCAATCCTATGTATCAAAACTCTTGTTGATTCCAGTAGCTTGAAAATATGCACTGTCGTAGGAGCAATAGAAAAGCAGAAGTCGATACGAAATGTCGTCTTGCTAATCCTGCTAGCGTCATTAATGTGTCCCAACTGTTCCGTGACACTGACTGCAAAGTCTGTAGCCGACAGGTAAAGGCGGTTAAAACAATTCATCCTTCGGGTCTCGAACATAAATTAATAGAGGTCAAATAGTAATGTTCAACCTCAATGCTAGTCTCCGAGCCCACTTCAGCCGATCTATCTGCAAGACCAGTAGTCTGCATGTAGCCGGTTGAGATAGAAGTAGAAATAACAGATATAGGTATTTCATAATCTTCTAGTGTTAGTAGGTCATAACCAGCACCAGAATGGATGGTCAGGAAAATCAACCATAGACCAAGTCAGCGGAGATGATTTGGTAACCCTCGCCCGTAGAACATAAGTATTGAAAAACACAAAAAGTCATGTAGATTGTTGAATCCATAAAATATAGTATTCAATACAATCATAGCCAGGGGTATACACCTAGGTAATGTAGACGATACCCGTGATACTAAAAATTGACCGATAAAACAAAGTGGAATACCGGTAATTGGTAACTGGTGACCGAACCGGACCAGTCAGAAGAATAGTCCGATGATGATAACGAAGAAGAGGAGGAAAAATAATCCGCTGATGATGAACGACTACTTATCTGACCAGTGACCAGTGATGGGTGATATGACCGATGAATGGTGACCGATGTCCGGTGATCGGGACCGGTATAATATAACTGCGTCAGAATGGAAATATCTGGTGCAGAAGAATGACCATCCACGAAGTCATCTGATAATGTTAACCGGAAAACAACGGTAGATTATCAGTATTAATAGGCATAAGTGTCCTTGTAGTCGTAGTGGAGAAAAGAACAGCTTATCCCGAAGCCTGAAAGTTAATCGAACTAGTGTTCGTATACAAATACGGCTCGGTGACTGCAGCATGTGTGGATGCCATAAGAAAAACCATCATACATGGAATGGAGACATGATATTCCTAAAGGAATAAAATGGAGAACGTCGATATGACCAGTAGGTTCATTAACGCCTACGTGAGAAGTGGGGACATCCATATAACTGCGATGCCGAAATATTGTTCGGCTACGCTGAAAATATTGTCTTCTACAATATTGTCTCCGTGAGCATTGACGTGATCGCTTACGAGCTTATCAACGCCGAGAACTGCTCAATGAAGGAGAGGTATGTTCGATAACTATCCTGTTGTGCTCAATGAAGTCCGATGATGTCTACGTGAAGGTTGACGACGTCCTCGTTTCCTGCGATGTCGAGATCTGGATCGGCTGGGCTGTAGAGATGTGGATCGGCTGCGATGAGACCGAGATCTTCTAGAATACCGTCTCCATGAGTGACGACGTAATCGCTTACGAGAGCCGCGACGATGAAAACTGCTCGACGAAGAAGAGCGTGTCCGATGTCTACTCCTTGATGAAGACTATGTATTCGACGACGAATAGGAGAATAATCAAATGATGAAGACAGAGTTCTTCTTATTGACAGGTGACTGGTGTTATCGGTGGCAGGCTTAACTGATGACTGTTGACCGGTGACCGGACCGATGATCAATGACCGGACCGGGGACATGACCGGTGACCGGACCGGTGATCAATGACCGGACCGGTGACAGGACCTGTGACCGGACCGGTGATCAATGACCGGACCGGTGACATGACCGGTGACCGGACTGGACCGGTGACCGGACCGGCCGGTCAGATGTCGATCAAAGGTCCGTGATCAACGTCCCCGGTGACGTACCGGTCATATCATGACCAGTGTTTTCACCGAATAATGACCGTATGGCGGATGCCAAATGGTCCGGCATTGGTCGATGTCCTTGACCAATGCCATCGGGCAAAGACCGGCTGATGGGTGTCGCCATATGGTCTGATGTTGACCGACTGTCTAAAAGACTTAGCATAGTATGGTCGTTATCGTGCCCGATACCCGGTGACTGATGCTGCAACTATCATCCATGGTCTGCGAAGTCACCGGGTATTTATCCACTCTTGTTTCCGCGACATTCATGTAGTCGAATATATGAAAAACAAGAGCAAAACATATTTTATCCCATTTTCACCGCGACATTGACGGTATAACACGTTGTGGAATATACTTGCTTGTATTCAACACTGTGGAATATACCTGTCGCGTGCACGGACTACTTTTTAAATGACGCCATGCGATATGCGCTAAAATTAGGTCGATATTGTTTGGTTCATTGATCGAATTTTAAGGTCACCCATTAGAAGAAAATGTGCATATTTTGCAGAAAAATATATATATGACATATTCACCAAAAGAAATGTTGAAATTACATATAAAATTACACGATTTTTGTTTTGTTATTTTTTATTTTTACTTTACCACTGAATGATTTTTCATAGAAACAAAGTTGACAAAACTTAAGCTTCAAAATTATTCGACCTTCAACCTTTAAATCTAGTCATATGACATAATTTTTCCCCATCCTTATAATGAATCAGCCGATTGATGGCGTCATAAAATCACATACTTATTGCGTCATTTTCCCCATTTGTTTTGACGATTTATTATAAACGCGACTTATTTCACATGTGTTCTACATGTACTGTATATCGACACATCTGAACTGTCAATTGATCACATTTTCCTTATTTCGTGTAATGTGCATTGTTTATAACCAAAGCATATACTTTTGACATTTAACTTAAATATTAAGAATGTACAACAAGCCATACACATATCGCACAGTTCATGAATAATCTGCTATGTTTGCTTTCCTATTTAATTCACGTTAGGCATAGAACTGTGTAAAGTATAAGATGGTAAAAATAGCACCACACTGGAATTGGGAACGTCCCATTTTGTACACGGGTATTTTCTACTCATTTATCTGTTGTGTACTGGAATGTTTTCCATTCTTTGTGTATTTATATATTAAATTATTTTCTCGTACAATAAGTGTATTTACCATAGATAAATAAAACATTGTGCAAGTTTAAACATAATTATGTTTGTATGCAGAAATCTGCAAATACAACCGAGTTTACCAACGGCTATTATTAGATAAACTGCTCCGGTTCATTTGAACAGAAAAAATGTAGAGTAAATGACGTAGCTTGTGACGAAGAAGAAAGTTTATCGCGTTCATAAACTCATTTGAATAAAGTGATAGAATGGCATAAGGGTCTTTATTTAACTATGCTAAAATAATTATTAATGACCCTAGATGCAAAATCGTCAATTATTGAGTTAAATGGATTATTAGATGGATTTTAAAGGATAACTAAAGGTAAGATACTAGTTCTTACGTGTTTTGATTTTTGTTTGTACTTTTGTCGTTCCCTGTTCTCGGGGAAATGATTTTAACATGGGCGCCATTGATGCATCGGATCACACACGGCATACCCATAACATTATATAAAAAACACGTTCTGCGCGTCCTTAAATTAATCGTCCGAAGTCGGAAAACGTATTGCCCTGTATATTTTGTCAAATAAAGTGTCAGTCGCTGCAATTGTCTGTTTACTCGTCAAAATTGACAAGGTCTTCGATAGCTAAAGAAACTTCAGCGTACAGTTTATTTAGTATTGACAGACCTGTACAAAGTCGCGCCAGTCAAAAATCATAAAAAGCGACATTTAAAGTTATGGTAGCCAGAACTAGGTCGTCGATGGTGTACATGTATGTTGACATCGACAGCATTTTGTCAGGAGCAATCGCCGCTATATTGGAACTTGATCATTTTCTTTCGAAAATAAAATAAATTATAGTAAAGTAAAATCTTCTTTTCGCGGTCGTAATGTGTTAAAATTTGCATACTGCGTAAAATTGAATGTAGGCATATGGTGATATTTTTACTTGTTTTACAGTTTGTGTGTGAATTTTTTAAAGACTATTTTGCGTACCAGAACAAATACATGTATATCACTACGCATGGTTACATTTGTTAGATTTTAAGCGCTTTTATGACTGAATTAAAATTATTGTTAGGGTTATTAGATCTATTTATGTTAAATGTCACGTTGAAAAAATCAAATGGGATAAATAGAATACTAGGATTAGCGTTGAATACAGAGAAGTTTATGTTGCTCGGCTCGAACACCGAAAGCGCTCCCCAAGGCTCGCGCTTCCGGCGTTCTAAGCCTCGCAACATAAACTTCTCTGTATTCAACGCTAACCTAGTATTCTCTATCAACCATAAACTGGTCACAGACCAGATTATCATACGGCACATAAAATCATTATTTGACCATAATGAAAATTATAATAATACTGCCGTAGATCATAAATTAAACAAGGGCTGTTTGTAAAACATGCATGCCCCCCTATATGGGCTATAAGTTGTAGTAGCAGCCATTGTGTGAATACGTTTTTTGTCACTGTGGTGGTGGTGGTGGTGGTGGTGGTGGTGGTGGTGGTGGTGGCGGCGGCGGTGTAGTAGTAGTAGTAGTAGTAGTAGTAGTAGTAGTAGTAGCAGCAGCAGCAGCAGCAGTAGTAGTAGTAGTAGTAGAAGTAGTATGCATTACAAAAATGCAGTTAGCCTAACATTTGGTAAAATTTAAATATATTACAAGAGAGGCAAATGCTGTAACAATAAATTTAAACTTATTGCATTTGTTTCCCCTGTATATAAGAAAGATATAATAGTGTATTACCTCCCCTGTCCTGCTTATATGTATATTAATCAACAAAATTAAACATTAACACAATATTTAATATACAAAATATACAAAAAATCTCATATTCTGATAATATTTTCACTGATCCACTGTATTTTTACTAAAAGGATGATGTTTCATTGGACTGATAATTATAGATTTAGGATTACAGACCAGTTGCTTCAGTAATATTGTTCAGAGTGTGCCCTGTTGGCCGCATATGCATTCTTGAGTTATCATTCAAAAACCATTTTACTATTTCCAGTCACCGTGACCTTGACCTTTGACCTAGTGACCTCAAAATCAATAGGGGTCATCTGCGAGTCATGATCAATGTACCTATGAAGTTTCATGATCCTAGGCCCAAGCGTTGTTGAGTTATCGTATGACAACCACCTGGTGGACGGACCGACCGACCGACTGACCGACAGACAGACCGACATGAGCAAAGCAATATACCCCCTCTTCTTTGAAGGGGGGCATAACAAAAGTTTAATTCAAAACAGATGAAAAATAAAATGACGATCAATAAGATTGTCATACGGAACGTTAAAATCATTATTGCACACAATGGCAAATGATAAACAATCTGTCAATAGAAGAACACGCTTTGCACGATCTCGTAACACATTAGAAGAACATGCTTTGCACATTCTAGCAATTTATTAGAAGAGCACATTTTGCACGTGGTCGTTCACGCCTGAAAACACCCAGCATGGTAGAAATAAACCATTGTTTGATAAAAACAAGCATGGCTTACCTTTTACAAATGAAACAAAATCCATTAAATCCACACAAATTAATCCGAATGAGAAATAAAAAGATAAATAACACAATTTATCTATTCAAAACCCCAATCAACCAAGTGAAATAAATCGAAAAACAATATTTTAATTCAGAGCCGTAAAAGACACGTATACACCTGGTCGATCCGGAAAGAGTATTGAGGGTTGGTTACCGATTTTTGGCTAGGTTGCATTGCACTATGTTTAACCTGGCCTGTATATGTATTACGGTATTGAGGTGGCGGATTCCCAGTTAAAATTCCGTATGAGTTAATTCCCCTTGGAAAGGAGAAGCATGAGATAACAGGTCAGTATTTATGACATTAAAACTGAATAGCACATTATGAATCAGGAATGGTTCCAGGTCACTTTTTGGGAAAGAAAAGTGTTTTTGTTATTTTGCTAACAAATGCTTTAAAATTGAGAATTAAAGTGTTTTCAATGTTATATTGACTAAGGTTCAGCTTATAGAGCTGGATAGGAGATAAACTAAATGTTGATGTCAATTTTTTTTTTGGGGGGGGGGATATCTTCAATTGGGAATTTTAAGGTCACATTTAAGAAATATATTCACTTTTATATATACTTCTATTTGGGATGGGGCAGAAAAAAAACAACACTGTTATACATTGTACCAAATTTATAAAGAAACTCCAGACTCTTTGAAAATGGTAAGACTAGATGGTCTGGCAGATTAAATGATTCTACGCTAAAATTAAGTGAAGGTCAAACAGAGATCTGGTTGTATGGCAGACTTAAAGAATAAACAATAAGGACAAGGTCTGTCTATTGTTGGAAGAAAAGCTGGATATTTTTAGCATAAAGTAAACATAAAGTCAACTTACCCGCCTTCCTCAACGGTGTGATATTTGAGAACAATTGCCAAGTGATTGTTCAGGTAATACTGAAAAAAAAAGTTCATTGGTTCATACACAAGGTCTTAATCATTTAATTAGTTGGCATGCAGTTTATTCTCATCCTTTCTGTGTAATGACTACTATTAACACAAAAATATCTGTCATGAAAAACTCTTGTTAGTATTATTATATTTGATTAAGTTCTTTGTAATACTAGGTCAAAACACACAATTTTATACCACCCCTACACAGTTCCGGCCCCCTGTGCTCTAAACCTGCTGACAAGTCATAACAAGGGACAAAATTGTCACAAAACCAGGTTTTCATTGTGAAAAAAAATCTGATAAAGGGAGACAACTCAAACTGAACTTTTGAAATGAACAAACAAAATTAACCCCCTTTGTAAGTTTGTTTTAAAATAAATATATTTTTAGTCGTGGCGACCTTGACATTGGAGATATTGACGTGATTCTTTCGTGCGACACACCGTCCCATGATGGTGAACAAATGTGCCAAATGATTTTAAAATCTCATAATGAATGACATAGTTATAGCCCAGACAAGCTCATTTATGGCTATTTTTTACCTTTGAACTCAAAGTGTGACCTTGACCTTGGAGATATTGACGTACTTTTTTCGCGCGACACACCGTCTAATGATGGCTAACAAATGTGCCAAATGATTTTAAAATGTCACAATGAACGACAAAGTTATGGCCCGGACAAGCTTGTTCTGCCCGCCCGCCAGCCAGCCAGCCCGCCTGCATTCGCCAATCTAATAACCAGTTTTTTCCTTCGGAAAACCTGGTTAAAAAGTGATGAAGCTTATCAAACTGGTCTCATGGCTCATAGCCTCTCACTATAAATAATATGAGGCTTTGGGGAAACAGGGTTTATTGCATGTGCCCAAAGTGTCGTCCCAGAGCCTGAGCAACATGATCTGGGACCGTTTTCACCAACAATTCTAAGACTTAAGAATAAAGAATGGATTTAGAGTCTAGAAAAATACTTTCAGCGATTGAATAAATACAGGCTACCACAGTGATTATGACAGTAACAAAATGTTCTACACAAAGAATGCTTTATATGGAGGTGATTATTGCCATATTTGACTCAAAGTTAAAGAAATTCTTTAATATTATAATTTAAAGAATTTTCTTTATTTTTAGACCTAAGTCTCAGAATTGTTTGGTGAATACGTGCCCAGGCTAATCAGGGGCAACAATTTCCGCCTACAGTGCATTTTTGCTAACATGAGACTTCCTTTAAACAAAATATACAATAAAATCTTAACCATTTGCATGCTGGGAAATCTGTCGTCTGCTAAAATGTTGTCTGCTAAATTTCTAAAATTAGCATTTTCTTTGATTTTTTTTCAAACAATACTATCAGAATAGCAAACAGTTTGGATCCTGATGAGACGTCATCTGGATTCAAACTGTTTGCAAAGGACTTCAAAATCCGGTTCCAGCGCTCAAAGGGTTAAAGTGTTGTCTCTGATAAGCATTGAACCCCTTTCCCCTAGAGTCAGGCTCATATCAAGAATACTTTGCCATCTTTCTCGAAGCCCAGCTTGTAGCCATGTTCGTACTGTTCTGTGTTTGAATCCAGCATCATAAACTTCGTTGCAGCTGGCAGGTTATCTACTAACCTGGAACAAGAGCATAACTGGCATTAATGGAGTTCTCTAACAAGTTCAACAGGTAAAACAGGCAGTAATTTTTAGTTTAAACCTATTTATTTCAGCTTGATTGCATCATAAGCCTTAGGCTTATTTGAAACGCTCGCTAGTCCATTTCCTGGGACTAGAACCAGTAATTGATGTCTATGGTGGAGATCTAAAGAACGCTTCACAATGGGGATTGCAACCATGACCTCCTGATCGCTAGGGGGGCACCATATCCACTACACCACAGCAAACTTAAAGCAGTAAAATGCAGTACTTTTTGATGGTCTGATATGCATCAAACCCTATTATATGAAAACATCTATTAGCTTTGTATTATTCAGGAAGTATGGTAAGGTAAAGATTTTTTACTGTAAGAATATATTGATTCTTTCATTAATACAAAATATTTAAGCAGATGGTTTTGAGGAACAAATGGACAATTAATATAATGGGATTCTAAGTTTACCCATTCAGATTTTCATTTTCCCATTGTCTTGTTAATTATGAACAGACTTATAAAGTCATCATACACAAAATGGCAGAAGTTCTTACCATTTTATTCCCCAAAACTTATAACATTATTTTTACATATTTATAGTAGCTTAAAAATAATTCATCCTTGAAATTATTCAGTATTAATGTACATCGTTCACACATATACATTTTTCTTTCAAGTTGATGATTTTAGGTGACATGTTCAAGATATTAAACATATCCTTTAAAATTATTACCAATTTTGTAAAGCACTCTCCACTTTAAAAATTGAGGAAAACAGCTGACAGAAGAAAAATCACACCCCAATTGATATTAACAAAAATTAAAATCAAAGCAGCTTACAGATTAACGTAGTAATCGTTCTTGATGAGGTCTACCAGGATTCTAGACTCTTTCTGCGTTAGTTTCTTGGCCGGTTTGTTCCCACACAGGAGTGTACAGGTCTTGTCCACCAGGGTACGAATCTGGAATTATTTTACTCTTACAATTATTCCGATATAAGAGGTTGAAGTTCTTCACATTAAATATAGGGGTGTAATTTTAAAAACACCCCATGGGACTGAATATGCGCTTCCTTACCTATCCAGTCACCAAATCATGAAATGTTAAAAAAAACATTATTATTTTATAGATGAAGTAAAGTTATTAACTGTTATAACGCAATCTTGATGTTCAAATCTGACATTAAAAAGGAAGAAATATTTAACCTCAGTTAAAAGAATTCTTAACAATAAACGGGTCTTCAAAAACATATTGTTTTGAAAGAGGTATTTGATTTACATATCTCCATGCATTCCTGGCAAATAAACAAGAGATGTGTTTGTCAGAAACACAATGCCCCCTATTGCGCCGCTTTGAAATAAAATTTCAATTTATCATTTGTCAGGTTTAGAAATTATCTCCCTTTTAAAGCTTATTACTTCCCTTGGATTGTATTTTTTGACTTTTGTCCTTGAAGGATGACCTTGACCTTTCAACACTCAAAATGTGCAGCTTCATGAGATACAATGTACACATGCATGCCAAATATCAAGTTGCAATCTTCAATATTGCAAAAGTTATGGCCAATGTTAAAGTTTTCGGACGGACGCACAGACTGACAGACAGACAGACGGACAGTTTAACTGATATATGCCACCCTACTGGGGGCATAAAAAAGGACTTAATTACATTATTGACATTTGAATGAAAGGACAATATAAATTTACTAATTGTTTACAAAGTAGTTAATTATGTATTATACCTCATGATTAGGGCTTTGTATGTTATATAAAACTTAAGAACACAATATTTAGTATATACCTGATAAGCAGTTGTCACAATTCTGTCACCACGCAGTACTTCACCTGTCAATTAAATTTTTTGGGAAGTAAAACACACAACTAAACTTCATGCCATACTGTTTTTTTAGCAAGATTTAGGTATCAATAGAAGCTGACCTCATTACACATTTAATTAAACATGGTATTACAGGAATCTCTTGAACGAATAGGTGTTAAAACGTTTTTGTTTTACTATTCTTTTTTCTTCTTTCCTCTTTTTGTAGTGCTTTTTATAAGATCGTAGCAAAAAGTCCCAGGGTATAACACAATTCCAGGGTCTTCCCCAGGCCATTTAAGCGCCCCTTGCCGGGGCGCTTGAATTTCGAAATCAGAGTTCCCGGGGCGCTTGAAATTTTCCGATCAGTGTATTCTTCAGTAAAAGAAAGTGGAGATTGTCCAAAAAAATCAAGGTTTCCCTATCAGTGTATCAATATTCCCTGTTTTAAAAGAGCACTCGGTACCTACTTTCACAAGTAATCGCCATAAACACCACATGGGATAATGGATAATCCACTGATAAGAGAATAGCATGACGCGCGTATCGATTATTCTAGCCACATTACACGGTCATTTAAATGCTGACAAGGATGTATCTGGTAACTTTCCAGTCGTCAAACTGTGAAGTTCATCGTCCAATCGGTTACGCGAATGCTTATGAGGGCGGGGTTAACTATCGACCATTATTTTTGATTGACGTCGGGCATGACGTAATGCGCTTTAACAAATTTTCGTTGAATTAATTACGCACACTTGTAAATGTTTCGTCCGATAATCGATAGTTAGAAGCCTGATGATGGCAACCGGCCGTGATCCTCGTGGACAACGTGAATTTCATGCATATTCCGTCAAAACATTTATTCGACTCGTAAAGTGTGTAAACAAATTATCGTTGAATTTATAACGCAACGGTTAATATTTGTTGAAATCTCAAATGGGAATAATTAAATTTGTAATCCAAAACCCATTACCGTAAGTCGATGTTAACGCGTTTTTAATCCGAAACACACTTCCGAATGTAAATGTTACCGCAACGTTAAATATTTTTGCTTCAAATTAGCAGTGCAAATTTATTTTGTGTCGAATCTTTTTCTCAATTAAAAAGAGCGCGAAAATTATGCAGCATGTACAACGTCGCGTCTATTGCATACAAATGGTGTGTATTGAGCGTTTTAACAAGCACACAACAGGTCAGGGGATTGACGCATATTCAGAGGCAATATTTCATCAAATCTATAAATAGTCACTTAAAAAATGGCAAGGTTTGTGTTAAAGAAATAACTGAAAGCTTTTATCGTAAATATTTACCAGAAAGAGATTGATATAAACGGGATTATCGGGTAATAAATAGAAACTTGAATAATAGTAAGTATACAGTAATAGAGTCGGGTTGAAACGGATGTATTGGGGAATCGTTCGAGTCGGGAGTTTACTATCTGTGCGGAAAAGTTTTAAAACAATTAAACAATATAAAAAAAATATAATTTTTAAATGACTGGGGGATTTTTTTGAAGAGTCATAGCGCACCAAATGACGTCTTTTGACGCTGTTTTTTTAGTTATAACGCACCACAGAACGTGAATTGACACGTTAAATTTTAAAAAAAAATCAACGTCGGGAGGGGACACCCCTCCCGAACCCACCCCCGGGGCGCCTGAACAAATTCCTGGGGAAGGCACTGAATTCTATATAAAGTCTCAAGTTCATTCAGTACAAAAATTTCACTTTGGCAACTATCCCTTTTTAAGTTTTCTTGATTCATTGGAGTATCCACATGCCTTTTAAGCTAAAGCGAAAGTTATATTTAAATAACAATACTAACCGAGGTTTTCTGGTTTGAATTCTGCGCCCCCTTCCGGCTCACAGAACGGTACTCTGTAGTACTCCATGGGCAGCTGAGTCTTCACACTTGTCAGCTTCACACCCTGGAAGCACGCAGTGTTAAAACAGGCATTGAAAATTAACTGGTGCCTACTCGGCACTGGTGACTCACTTGTGAAGAGGTGTTGACTGCTGATTATGTGGTCTGACCCTAAAAGTTGATTCTTAAATATTCTATTGAAACTCAGGTCCCCTGATCAAACAACAATGGCCAGAGATCAGGATAAAGGTGCGCAGTGCGTTCTTTTCCCATTAAAACAAAAAAGTGCGCATCATTTCTGTAATTCGATGCGCACCATTACGCTATGTGAATCGTCCTATTTTATAATAGCACGTGCATAGATCTGCCTTTGAATCTTTTGCAGAGAACAGAGGTTGAATTTAACGGTTAATTGAGCAAGTGTTTACACAAGTTGAGTTCTGATTTGCCGCAATTACTCGGCCATAAGCATTGAAACGACAAATACATTTATCAATGATTTTCCGAGATATACAGATTAGTTCCGATTTACAAACTTATTGTACAGTTCCTAACTATGGCTGAAGCCTGTGCCTACAAAATTCATAAACACATATCCATTTATTATCGTAAATAATGGCAGTGTTTTATTGGATTATTTTTACTAATTAACAAATTACAAGGTAATATTATTTATATCTACTATAATATCGAGTTTTTTCAATATAACTAACATGTTAAACAATATAGTTCCGTCTGACTCATTAATAAATTTGATGGGGTCGCAATTTTACTGATGCTGATTTTCCTTTGGTCTGTAATTTTTACTGGAAATACATCTTGAGAAGTGCCCATTCATTTTTTGCAAAGAGCCCATTCATATTTGTAAGTGCCCATTGGTTTTTTTCATCTATGGGGCAATAATCCCATGAGAGAAAAAAAATATCCCGATCTCTGAATGGCAGCCAATATTATATGTAGTATGCAGATAAGACTGAATAGTTTTTAATAGTTTAATGCACTGACTATTTTGCATCACTAAACACATTAGATGTGGAGATTTATTACAGATGATCTTGTATTTATATTGATTTTGTACGTACATCTTAATTAAGTTAAATATGTCACCACACTGGTGGACTTTCGACACAGGGTCAGCTTCAGCAAACAGATCTAGTCAGAACTATAAAAGAAAGGATATGAAAGATACCTTAACATCCACTAGATCGTCTTTCTTGAAATCATTTGGGGCCACACCAGGTATGTAGAACCCCTGACAGCTTCCACTTAGGACCAACAGCATTAAAAACCCGATCTAAAGGAAAGAAATAACAGTGATAGAGTGATTGAACATACCCCTGAATCCTAATTAGTGGCAGTGCTTTGAGCCCCTACCTCGCCAAAGAGTTCTTACTTTAACATGACGTCAAGTCTATATGGCCTCTAGACGCAGTAAATTATGACTACAGTCGATTGGTGTATAATGGATAGCTAAGGACAGCGATTTTCCTTGTCCAATTGGGAAAAGTACCCGTACCGGTCCGATTGGGAAAAATTGAGTCGTGAAAACCTCAAAATTGGGAAAAATCGAGTCGTGAAATCCTGAAATTGGGAAAATCGCGTCGTGAAGTTTGGGTCTTATTGAATACATCATACAGTTCATACTTAATTGAACATACCCATTTAAATAATCATTTGCAGGCATGCCTTAATGACCATTAAGTTATAAAGTTTATATAAATAACAAAATATTATAAAGAACACACCAAATCAATTACTAGTTGTTTTAATCTCTTTTAAAGCAATGTCTCTCTCTTTCATTTTTGTGAAAATTTCAACAATCTTTGATGTTTGATCATCACTCAGTTGCTTGCATCCCTCCCTGCACAGCATCATTATTGCTGTCAATGTGTCCTGTGATAGATGGTTCCGATTGGTTTTTTGGCATAATATTTGCTATTATGACTCATTTCAAACTACGATAAGGTTACAAACCGACGTAAAACAGTACGCTGGCTGCCTGGCAAAAGAACCGGAAACAGTAACAACTCTATTGATTGAATGCGCTGAATAATAAAACCCGAAATTAATCGAGCGCGTGGTTACACACAACTATACGATTTTCTTTGTTCGCTCGCCGAAAGTTGGTTTTTTACGAAAATTTCTATCGTTTTGAGAAAAAATTCGGACGCTGATTGGGATTTTTCCAGATGCCGATTGGGAATTTGGGAATTTTTGCTCGATTGGGAAAGTACCGTTTTGGGAATTTGGGAATTTTCGTTCGATTGGGAAAGTACCGTTTACCGGTACTTTATAAAGAAGGAGGAAAATCGCTGAAGGACTTCGAGTCTCATTTCAACGTAAACACCATGCATTCAGTAATTAAACCATTAAACCTAGCTAGACACATGTCTTTCCTATTGAAACATGCCAGCGGTTTTAAATTTCCAAAAAAGATTATTTGTTTACAACGCGAATTTCATGGAACACTGCTTCAGCCATTACCGGATCGCTTAGGTCTTTATCGGATTACATGTGTATCGTGTTATTTCTTGAAATTTGATACAGCATTTGTAAAAAATAATTGCAATATATGTACATTTCCAGAAAAGAAATTCATTTCTGCGTTTAATAAGACCAAGTTCATGGAAATCGCTGCACAATTGATGAAGAAATGGCTTTTCAAAGCGATGCACCCTTTATTCGGGTCATTTTGAGTTGAATCTATATATAGATTTGATAGTGGAAAATATGTTTTCATAGAAATCGATTTTTCGTTATAATTTGATTATTTTTCATTAAAAATGATGTTTTCACTTATTAATATCATAGCCACATGCTAACCACATGTGTATTGGACAACTTCAATTGAGTTTATATTTATTTTGAGACAATCCCCACATTCCTGAATATGGGTCACCACATGTCCGTTATTCACTAAATCCCGAGTTGCAGCTTTCATGCTTATTTTATATGGTACGCATCAATCTGGTTTCTGAGCATTCTTACTTTTGTAAAGGACACATAATACTAAAATATTACATCAATGAACATTATGTTTACCAAACAAAATCTGCAAAATTCAAGAAACCATTCGTCTGCACTTTTCCTGTCGTCACAAAAACAATGCGTACATAATGTGACCTTGTTTTGCTTTCGAAAAAAGAAACAGTTGTAAACATTGACACACATCAACAAAAATATGAATCGACTTAACAATGAAATGCTTTTTGTATTCAATTCATAGAAAACTATAAATCTTAAATTAAATAAAAGTATTTTGCAAAAAAAACGTTTAAGCTATCCGTTACTCACTAAAATCCGCTATACACCAATCGACTGTATCAGTGTATGTCGAGATTGCAAGAAGTAGGCCTAAAGATTAATAACAGTGGCATTACATGAAATGTTACCTATAGTAATAAAGAAACGAAAAGATTTATAGGTTCATTACTACTAATGTTCGAGCAATGTAGTAATTTTCAACAAAATATTTATCTGTGAGACACAAAAGAGATAAATACACTAAATATCAGAAAAATAGCAACCTTCGTCGCCATGTTGAATCAAACGTGGAAGTAATGACGTCACTTTTGGAGTGACAGTCCTGTAGTGATACGAACCATAGGCATTATGGTCATATATTATCAGATGAGACATATCTTCCAACACTCTCTTACACTGCGGTTGACTACATTCACTATGTTGAGGCACGAACGACAACTCTGCTAGGAGAATGATCTTCCAAAAGTATATGTATATTTCATTCATTTAATTTTTAACAAATGATGTTGTCAGGCACAGGGGTGGGCACAGGGGCCCGGGCCTCCCCAGCTGGCTGTCGAGTTATGATTTTTTTTTTAATGGGCCTACTGCAACTTTTTCTCTCATGAAAGGGCCCACAATACACTTTCACTCAATAGAAAAAAGCAGGCGTGATTTTTTGCCCGTGTTAAATAAAGGGATTAGCGCTAATTTACTCGGCAGTGGAGATAAGCCCCTAGGCAATGTTTTCTTATCTCCTTTAACACACATCACCGATCAGACCGGTGCCCCTAGTGATCCTGAATGTTTCATCTATCGATGATTGATTTAACAGGTCTTTTGATTGGCAAAGGCAAGAAAAGCAGCGAAAGGAAACAACTGATACCAGAGTTCGTAGGTCTGGAAATTGCTGACGTTAATAATTTGTGCAAAACAAATAATGTTGGAATAAGAGAGGTGATGTGGATAATCGTCTTCCAAGACCCATAACTTCGTCAAAAATAAATGGACCGGAACGAAACTAATACTTCATCTGTAAGTCATGTAGGTATACTCACACACCAAATATCGGGTCAATATCTTAAAGTTATTTGAAAAAAGGCCGGAAAATGAAATGCCGGACGGATAAAAATCAGCTCTATATTTGAAAGAGTTGCGTAAAAAAACTCCTGAAAACGGTAATTGTAGTTCCATTTGTCATTGTCGGCTCGGGTACTCTTGAAATGTACTCCGGGTACTCTTAAGCATACTTTAATGTATCCCGCGGCAAATCGAGCGTTATTATAGAGATTTTGTATCCAGTCCAAGACCCATAACTACGCCAAACATTATTGGACCGGAACGAATTTCACACTTCATCTGTAGGTTATGTAGATCGACTCACATACCAGAAATCTGCTCAATATCTGAAAACGTTGCGTAAAAGAAAACTCCGGAAAACGGTTATTATAGGGAAAATTTCAATCAAATGTCGGAGTTGTAGAGATTGTGATGGTCTATCTTTGTTGATGATAGTTGATGATAAACATTATATTAGGAATTTATTTTGAAACGTTAGAGCAGGTTTGAATTCAAAGAGAAAAAACTATTATGGTTATATGTCAGTCATACTTTATTATACATTTCTTAATTAAGTTGTTTGATTTTCAAAGTTTGCTTTCCTTCTTCATCAAGCATCATACATTTATGAAATCTAAAGCTTTAAACATTGATGTGAATTTCACAACAATCTTTAAAGCTGTAGACGTACGAAAGTTGATGATTAATATGTTATATAATTCCATAAATTTATGTCACAAAATAAGTTTTTTAAAGCATAAGAATTCGCCTAAAACGTGCCACATTCAACAAAAAAATGGGAATGGGAGAGTCTTCCCGCACCCTCCCCACTTGGGCCCCCAGTCAAAATATCCTGCGTACGGCCTTGCATGGTTGTTATTGTGGTTGTTTTTGTTTTCACATTTTGATCGATATGAATCGAATCGAGTTATCTGGTTATTGGCGTCGCACTTAATTGCGGCGACTAGTATGTAATACGTTTTTTTTTCGCTTATGGGAGGAGAAATTATTTTACGGATCAATGTATATATTTTTGTTGTCAGAATATCTTGCATAGTGGTGATTTTTTGTGTAAATTAGTGTAAATAAGTACTGCATTTGTGCCTATAACATTTACTACAACATTTATTGCTACAAAGGAAAGCTAATTCTTTTAATTAATAACTGATCACAGGAACTGGGCAATAATAAAAGACTGGGCAAATACGCGCACCAGTGAAACTTTTTGGTTTTGTATAAAAACAAAACTTCTTTGTTCCACTATCATAGCATCCACCTAGTTACTAATAAAGGCGCTATAGAGCGCGAAGCGTGACACATATTATTAATTGTAATAAATGTACTGTTTGGGCAATCGGTAACTTGCCTTAAATAAAGGACCAACTAATTGTTTATAATGAGAATTCAATACTGCTCCAGCAGCTGGAGTTTCACTTCTTTATATTGATAAAGGAAGCAGTCGCTTATCAATGAGGAGCACCATCACAGCACCCCAGTCTCATAACTATCAAGTCCTCCTACATGTTTTTTTAAGAACCACATATAGAAGACCGCAGGCCTGACCCGTATCTTGACACTGGTATGGACCCTTTGGTATGGACCTTTAACCCCGCTCACTATCCAGCGTTTAAACTTCCGGATTTACATTTAAACCGACTATTAATAGCTTATTTATATCTTAGTTAGAAGATGATTTTTCAAGCGGTTCTGTAGTGTAGTGGTAACACGCTCGCTTCACATGTGTGAGGCCCAAGGTTCGAGCCCCAGTAGAATCAAATTATTTTATTTGTGTTTTATGTTAACTTTTTGTTTTGATGTAGACATTTTAGTTTAAATAAATATGCTGTTTTATTGTAAACATTTTTTGTTTTTATTATGCCCATGAAATATATGTGTGAGAGGGTGTGGGGGGGGGGGGGTTCGTAAACACATTAAAACTTTTACAGTGTTTTCATATCAATGAGTACTCAACCCCTATCGTTAATGTGCATCGTAAGAATAAGTTCAGAATCATCTCCCCTTGATGTTGAGAAAAATATGAAGTTACGCTTATAAGATGAAGCAGATTTTTTAAAACCTACACAGTTCTGTTCCATTAATAAAATCTACACACGGATGCCAGTAAAAAAGGAAACCAATGTAAATAAAATGAACTATGAAATATTTGGGAGTTACAACACAAAATCATAGATAATGGTTATTTTGGGGTTATTACGCAGCATCATAGATAATGGTTATACCAGTATCTTTTTCTATTTTGTTAAAAATAATCGGCCAATATATTAATATTTACAGTAGAAAAAAAACTCGTTCCATGTAACTTCATTGAGAGCCTTTTACACTGACATTCCCAACGCCCTTTGATACTTTGCATCAATACTTATCTTGTACTGTATTCACAAATAGGTCCAATATTTTTCTGCCGAATTGTTCACTTAAGACACATAAGTTTATGCTTTATAAATCGTCGCTATAAATAGCATCTGACATTATTCTCTCTGAGAGATAATGCATTTCGAATAATAACCATCTTAGGGCAGAATTCGACGTATGCACGCCTTTTTTGCATCAACGCGTTCGGCCTTAAATATTTCAAATATTTATATTAGCGCATTCTTTCAACAGTGGTGTTCTTATCTGTTTTACGTTCACTTATATATGTCTCGTGTGTGTATTTATATTATCGTTAATTATTGTTCCATGCTAAATATGTTTATAAAAGGTTTAGCAATTGTGAAATTAACACACATATTTAGCGAAGTGTCTCCTAAATACAGAGTGGCGCGATAAAGTATTTAGCACTTTTATTTAAGTACTGTGTACACGTGTTATCCAGTTAATTGTATTAACATATTATTAAAGATATATGTCCAGCCTCTATTGAAAGGCCAGGGAGCCAACCCCTAATGGTTTGCGCAGTGTACCGTCCACCATGCACAGACCAAGCTCACATGGAAGAAATGTGCCTTAAGATCAGGGATTTACATTCCAACTACGCCAAGTCCACCATCTGGATTGCAGGTGACATGAATCTCCCGAAATTAACTGGGTCAGCTCTACTATAGATGGAAACTCAAACCTGGTCGGCACTAACCAGCTGTTTATTTATACCATCTTTGATACAGGCTCGTAGCAAATAGTAACATTCCCAACAAGAAACAACAATACACTCGACCTCTTAATTACAAACAGACCATCCCTCATAGAAAAGTCAAAACCCCTTCTTGGAATAAATGATCATGACATCGTCCTTATCCAAACAACTGATAGCGTACCAAAACAACGATCAATCAGCCACAAAATCCTTCTCTGGAAACAAGCCAATATCGAAGGCCTCAAACAAATGGCTAGAAATTTCTTATCTGATTTCACCTCAAAATTCAGCGAGAGGACAGATATCGACACGCTTTGGTCCAACTTCAAAAAATTCTGAACGACAGCCATTGACAGCAATGTACCATCAAAAATGACTTCACCAAGATACAGTCAACCTTGGGTAAATAAAAAGATCAGACGTCTCTCGAACAAGAAAAAACGTGCACACATGAAAGCCTGTAAATCCAATGACACACAATACATAGAGTACTACAATCAGCTGCGTAAAAGTTCCAAGTACAAGTGCAAGCGAGCTTACAACTCATATGTAAACAACTTGACAACTGACGATCACGGCAAGAAACTATACTCATTCATAAAGAGCAAGCTTTGACAGTTCTGGTGTCTCCTCACTGAAGAGAGATCGCGTATCAAAGAGTGACCCCAAAGTAAAGGCCACCACTGAGGACCACAGCTACCGCCCAACAATGATTGGTGACCCATCTCCAACAATTCACAATTTCTCTATTGGACTTGAGGGAGTTAAACGGCTCTTAGGGACACTTGACCCCCACAAGGCAACTGGACCTGACGCGATACCGACACGGTTCATGAGGGAGATTGCAGCTGAAATTGCCCCAGCGCTTACGCTTGTCTTTGCTGCTTCCCTACAGCAAGGACGCGCCCCAGCTGAATGGAAGTCGGCATATGTAACCCCAGTTTTCAAGAAAGGGGACAGAAGAAACCCGGCTAACTATCGCTGATATAAATATAGTTTAAAAATTTTAAATGATTAAAAATTATTTATTTAGTGATATAATGTCTGATGTTTATGGACAGATCTTTGTCTTATTGTTACAATATATCAACTATTTTTATATGGAATTCGAAACGACCAAGATTCGGCCGATACCGTCACGTTTACTCGTATTTGTCGCAGAATTGTGTCTTATATAGTCGTATAAAGAATCTGATTTCCCAACAGTGTACATAAATATGTTTTCGACCTCTCATACGAAAAGTATTTGCAATTGTATAAATTCTAATGTCGCGGATACTGTTGCAGATAGTTTTCTGAACTTGCATTCTAGTTTTGTATCTGTTTCAAAATAAAATAGTTTATACTCTACTTAATACTTTTTAAATTCTACGGAAACTAACGTACTACTTTACATGTTGCAATTTTCCAAGTCGCCTTAACTCGCCTCAACTCATGTCGATTAGTGATGATGTAAGTATTGACTCTAGTAGTCGCCTCATTAATAAAGTACATTTATATTTTAACCTTCTAATGTATTTTTTAATCATTCTATACATAGATGGTGACGTCAGTGCGTTATTGTCACCTCTATACTAAGACGCATCACATTCCCCTAGTTTGGGGAATTATGCTTCCGCCAAAGTAGTTCTGCGTAGGAATGAAAATGTTAATAATGAAAGAAAAATCGTTTTGATTGTCTGTTTAAAACGGAAAGTTGTTTAAAGAAATGTTATTTAATTATGTTTAAATGTGATTTTGAATCTCTATTAATATAAAGAAGTGAAACTCCAGCTGCTGGAGCAGTATTGAATTTTCATTAAAAACAATTAGTTGGTCCTTTATTTAAGGCAAGTGACCGATTGCCCAATAAGACTGATAGCGATTATCAGTAGCATGATTACCTGACCTATTTTCGCTTTCACTTTTCACTCGTAAAAGAAGTGCTACCCACAATTCCTTTCGCGTTAGTACACAGGTCAGTAAGACTGGTGTGTACACAATGTTTTTTAATTTGACGTTTAAATATTCTACAAATATGAAAGTGCAACTATGAAAAGGAGCCATCCATAAAGAAAGTCAAGCTCCGTGGGTTTTAGAAAGTGTGACAGTTTTGACAGGGAGAGGTGGGTCAGGACATTTGTGTCTCACATTTATTTATTTTTAATTATGATTGATTTTACACTTTAAGAATTATTTTATGCTATAGTCTGGTTGAGTCGTGGGTAATTTTCATAAAGTTGTTAGCTTTAGGAATGATTTTTCTAAACTTTTGTGAAACATTTGAATTAGTTTTATGTCAAAATAGCATGAAATGCGTATATCCTAAATGTGTTCACGATTCCTCTTGCTAGGAGCGCTATTATGCAGTTACGAAGCCTTGTTTTAGGTATAGACTTGCTTTTCGGAATTGAATTTGTGCATACCATATTAAGAACCATGAAACAAAAGTTTGAAGATTCAAACTTAATATTTATATTATTTAATCATTACTATTATCAAGTTTCGCTGATATACTTCTTATCGTGTGTAAAAAGATTGTATAATCGGACGATTATCACAATTTTGACCTGACCTATTGTAGGCTTAATAAATGGAAAAAACACAACAGAAGATACATAATTTTTTTTTTTTGTAATTGTTTAGTTTAATTTTTGCAATTTATTTAAAAATCCAATCTAGATTGAGTTTCTACCTCAATGAATAATCATGAAAACCGTGGACAATTAATTAGCTATTCTACTATTATGGTCATTTTAATAATGATAGTTCTTTTCAAATGAACTTTTATATTTTACAATTTAATAGCGAAGTTTAAGATTAAATTATGTAATAATTTAAAACAAATGCTCGAAAAGTTTGACGTACTTTGGAGGGGGGGGGGGGCGAGATTTGTGATAATTTGCGACAGGGAGAGGGGATGACAAAATTTTACAAAAATAGTGTGACGTACTTTATGGACGGCCCCTAAACCAAAAAAATAATACCGCTCCGAATAGCATACCTTACTGTTAGGAAAAATGCATAATTTAGAAAGGGCTAATTTCTCTCACTTACTTGTTGTTGCTTTTTTAATTTAAACTATAGTTTTAACGGTTGATGTGCCCCTTATTCTGACCAAATTGCATAGCATAACCGTAATGACTTTGGGCTAGTTTACTAGACGAATTAGCTCCCCTGAGTACGTCCTTCCATTTCAATCATGTCTCTCAGTCGGCATCTATTGCGAGCACCCCGGCTCATTAGTTGTTGTCAGAGGTTAGCTGTGTCACAGAAAAGGAGTTATGCCGCTGAAGCAACTGCTGCTCGGACGGAAATGGAGTTCACATTCGCTTCACCATCCGATGTATGAACTTGCCTACCTTCTCATCCTTTGCAATTTTTGTGGGTGGGGTATCCGATACATTTGTAAGCTAAAAGACTTGTGTATGTTACCTGCCGTCTGCGCCAAACCATATTGGCCGAGCCTGTGCGATAAAAATTCTAGTCGGACTATAACTGTTTGCAATAGTCAAAGTCCTAATGGGTTTTACCAAAAGCAGCTATGCTTATTTTGTACTGTGTTAAGGCAAAGCTGCATGTTGAAACCTTATCAGCCTACCATTTGCAAGTATCAAACCATTTTCCAGTATCAATGCAATGTGGGTTTTAGTAATCGACCCTTATTTAAGTTATCGTAACTCAAGAGTTCTTGCAGACCACATTTCAGCCTTTTATTTAGATCGGACGTAAACACTTGCAATGACATAAGTAAAGTATTGTTGAGTATTGCCCACAATGGTCAATGATGCATGATACTCTGATAGCATGTAGTAAACACAGTTATTTTTACTTCAAAATAATGTGACCAACACAATCACAGCGAATTTATTCAGCAAAAACCAAACAAAAACAATAGGATTGTGATGTGTCTATTACAAAGCTTCGCGCAACAGAGATCTAAACACGCTATCTCAAAATTCATTCGGTCATACCATATGAAACTAGACATGCTTAACCCTCCACGTGGAAGGTTTTACATATTTGTACATGAAACATAAGGAAGTTACAAAGTAAAAAAAAAATCTATCAGTCTGATATGTGTATGACCAGACTTATTGTCCAGTAAATATAGGCGAGGGGCTTGGGCAAATCAAACCAAAGCTTTAAAGTAATGCAATATTTGAGTATCCTATCAGTGATTGCTTTAGCAAGTAAAAGTTGTGCACTACAAACATCCTGATCTTAACTGTACAAATACAGCGCTCTTGATCAGGAACTTGGAAATGAATAAAAGTACTATTAAACAATGACAAAAAGAGTAAGCAGGTAATGTAATGGAATACGTACAGGGCCCTCAATCTATCAAATCTGCCGCCGAATTTCGGCGGCAGTCCCCCACCTGAAAAGTATACTTTTTTCCTCTTTTGGGGGGAAAAATTCCCCCTAAAAAAAAAAAAAAAAAAATTTTGTTTTTTTGTTTTTTGTTTTTTAATAGAAAGATGTGTCTCATGATTATTATATCTCAATTCTATTTCAATTTAATCTTTTCAAACATACAAAATTATGAAAAATGCAATGAATATAGTGCAAACATGTACAAATGAAATAATGAGAGAGTAAGTAAAAAAATCCCCCAAAAAGGGAAACGCCGCGAAAATTCCCCCTCCTAAGGGCTGCGGACCCCTTCCCCCAAAGTAGTGTGAGGACCCTGACGTATTCAAGTGTGCATTTATGATGGTTATGTCTCAATGCACGTGCCGTCACACATTGCAATTTCTGCAGTTTATTAAAACACTTAGTGTTAGTAATTAATATTTCATGTCTTAACTCATAATGTTTGTTTGCGCAAAATAATTTTACAATAATCAAATGTGCATTTTAGTCAATACTTTAATAACATTGTCTAACATTATTAAAATTAGAACATGCGTTTAAGTTCTATATTAAATAATTAAATATAAAATTGTATAGCATGAATAATTAAAATACTTTTGAAGTATTTTGTTAAAGACGCTATTTCTTTAGTTACCATCTATGAAATATTAAGTATATCATGAAATGCATATGGTACTTACCCGTTTCGGATGTTCTGTGTTGCCATTTTTGGCAACTATCGCATTCAATAGCTAGTTGCCTTGGACCTACACTCCTTGAACACAATATACATGGATAATCCATCACAAAAAAAAATATGCATGTATTCACTTATACGCATGTATAAATAGCACAGATATGTGGATAATGATAACCTATTCTTAACTCAGTCGTTAGTATAACCTTAATTGATTAATTTTAATTATTGTTCGTTGTTTATAACACCTTTCACACCTCTTACACACAGACATATAATCTGTGAAAAACACCGACCTCAAGTGTAAAAGAGGCATTGATTGTGACAACCGTATATTCAGATAATTATAAAAAGACATCATATATATGATTTTTACTTATAAACTACTTATAAAATACTGATCATATTATATCCTACATCTATATCTGAATATTTTTGGGGGGGTGCAAGTTGACTTCAAAAAGTGCGAGTTGACCAAAAAAGAAGTTCGAGTTGACCAAAAAATGTGCGAGTTTACTACCGTGCGAGTTGACTTAGGTACGAGTTGACCGGCACCCGTAGTGACTGATTAGTGTGTATTTAATATAGTTTACTGTTAATAAACTTAACAGCACATTTTTCATTTAGTACTCGTAGTGATACAACCTATTTTCTTGCCGGTGTTTATCAAAGTGTTTTCTAAAACTATTCAGGGTTTCTGCATACACAACATGTTGGGGTAAACTGTTCCATACATTAATAACTCTGTAGGATAATTGGTTCAGTGTAAAGGAAAGTGCTCATGTTGGTTTTTCAAGTTTCAAGGAGTGTCCTCTTCTGATGAATTTTTAAGTAGTAAAAAAATTGTCAACAGGGCAATTGTCAAGATCCTTCACAAGCTTCAATGTCTGAATCTTATCATCTCAAAGTCTTCTTTGTGTTTGTAGCTTCAGTTCTATAAGTCTAGTCTTGTATGGTAGATCTCTTTAAGTTTGGAACAAGTTTTGTTGCCCTCATCTGGACGCGTTCAATGCAGTCATGAAAGAGTTATCAAGGTAACCAAAAGACTCTTTTATAAGTGCTAGTATACTGTTGGCTCAATTTATCTTCTAGTTTATGTGTTGACTAAATTTAAGATCTCTGGTGAAGGTTTCTCCAAGGTCTGTGTCTTCTTTTACAGATTCTAAAGTCTTGTTCATGGTATAATCCTGTTAAGGGTTATTACATGTATGTCCAAAATTGGATGACTTTACATTTATCTACATTGAATGAAAGTTCCCATAAATCCGCTCATTTAGTTAGATTGTTTTAATCGTTTTGCAGTATGTCTGTTTGATCTGTTGTAGTAAAGAGTTTTGTGTCATCAGCGAAAATCCATGTGTAACTTTCAGCAATATCGGAAATATCATTTACATATATAATAAAATATATGGGCCCCAGGACACTGCCCTGTGGTACTCCACTCTCAACTGGTTTCCATTGGGAAGAGTTACCTGTAATTGATGCACACTGTTTACGGCCTAATAAAAAGCTACTAATCCAAGACAATAGGGTGCCCTTATTCCATAGGAGGATATCTTCTTCAGATTGTTGGTGAGCCACTTTGTCAAAGGCCTCGGCCAGTCTAAATATATTGTATTCCAACTTTGATGATGTTCAACATTTGGGAATGGGTCGTAGCTTTTTGAATTGGAAAAGCATTTGTTTTGAGAACAAATTGGGATATTGGTGGTGGTGTTATATTTTAATATAAATACTTACAAATTAAGAAAAAAAATGTTTTCTATATCATAGCTATTAGGTTGAGCTTATAGAGCTTGATAGAGAAATGAACTAAATGTTGAAATGTGTTATTTGTAATTTGTTTAAATATATTTTGTTGGATACTTTGTAGAGGACATTGTAAGCTGTCATTTGAGAAAAAAAGTTTTTGGAGATTTTACCAGACCTCATTAAAAACTAATGATATAGATTATTTACTTTATATTTGTTTACAGTTTTTCACATTAGTTTTGGAGTTAGAATTTGCAAACAGTAAAATTTCTAATAATTTCAATAATATATGAAGACTTTTTGATAAGAGTTAATTGACTAATTCATTTTTTACTGGACAGATCTGTAATGGTGGATATTTTATTAAGCCTCAAACATTTTTTAGCTCATCTGTCACGAAGTGACATGGTGAGCTTATATGACCGTGTGATGTCCGGCGTCCGTATTGCGTGTGTGTGTGTCCGTCAACAATTTGTTTGTGTAGACAGTAGAGGTCACAGTTTTCATCCAATCTTTATGAAATTTGGTCAGAATGTTTATATTGATGAAATCTGGGTTGGGATTGTATTTGGGTCATCTGGGGTCAAAAACTAGGTCACTAGGTCAAAAACTAGGTCACATGATAGGTCAAATAATAGAAAAATCTTGTGTAGACAATAGAGGTCGCAGTTTTCATCCAATCTTTATAAAATTTGGTCAGAATGTTTATCTTGATGAAATCTGGGTTGGGATTGTATTTGGGTCATCTGGGGTCAAAAACTAGGTCGCATGATAGGTCAAATAATAGAAAAATCTTGTGTAGACAGTAGAGGTCACAGTTTTCATCCAATCTTTATGAAATTTGGTCAGAATGTTTATCTTGATGAAATCTGGGTTGGGATTGTATTTGGGTCATCTGGGGTCAAAAACTAGGTCACTAGGTCAAAAACTAGGTCAAATAATGGAAAAACCTTGTGTACATGTAGACAGTAGAGGTCACAGTTTTCATCCAATCTTTATGAAATTTGGTCAGAATGTTTATCTTGATGAAATCTGGGTTGGGATTGTATTTGGGTCATCTGGGGTCAAAAACTAGGTCGCATGATAGGTCAAATAATAGAAAAATCTTGTGTAGACAGTAGAGGTCACAATTTTCATCCAATCTTTATGAAATTTGGTCAGAATGTTTATCTTGATGAAATCTGGGTTGGGATTGTATTTGGGTCATCTGGGGTCAAAAACTAGGTCAAAAACTAGGTCAAATAATGGAAAAACCTTGTGTACATGTAGACAGTAGAGGTCACAGTTTTCATCCAATCTTTATGAAATTTGGTCAGAATGTTTATCTTGATAAAATCTGGTTTGGGATTGTATTTGGGTCATCTGGGGTCAAAAACTAGGTCACTAGGTCAAAAACTAGGTCAAATAATAGAAAAACCTTGTGTAGACGATAGAGGTTGCAGTTTTCATCCAATCTTTATGAAATTTGGTCAGAATGTTTATCTTGATGAAATCTGGGTTGTGATTGTATTTGGGTCATCTAAGGTCAAAAACTAGGTCACTAGGTCAAATAATAGAAAAAACTGTCAACAATTTGTTTGTGTAGACAGTAGAGGTCAAGTTTTCATCCAATCTTTATGAAATTTGGTCAGAATGTTTATGTTGATGAAACCTGGGTTGGGGATGTATTTGGGTCACCTGGGTTCAAAAACTAGGTCACTAGGTCAAATAATAGAAAAACCTTGTGTAGACAATAGAGGTCGCAGTTTTCATTCAATCTTTATAAAATTTGATCAGAATGTTTATCTTGATGAAATCTGGGTCGGGATTGTATTTTGGTCACCTGGGGTAAAAAACTAGGTCAAATAATAGAAAAACCTTGTGTAGACAATAGAGGTCACAGCTTTCATCTTATCTTTATGAAATTTGGTCAGAATGTGTATCTTGATGAAATCTGGGTTGGGATTGTATTTGGTTAGTCAGGTTAGCAATTCAGGGCCATCATGGCCCTCTTGTATATTATTTGTCCCAAAGCCAAATGTATTTTGCATGGATCGCTAAAGCAATACATTTAAGTTGAATGACTTTTTCCAATTTCTTTATCATTAATTTACAGAGTCACGATGAGAAACAATGAAACAATATTGCATACACAAGTTTGTACAGGGAACACATTTTTACAGAACTTTGCTTGCAGGTGTATTATCAGGCAGCCCAAGTGAAGCAGGTGGATGTACAGGGTCTATCAGGCTCCTTTGGTGTGTGCTTCAACCATGTACCAACCATCGCAGCCCTCATGCCTGGAGTGGTCACTGTCCATGAGTTGGATGGGACACAGAAGAGAATATTTGGTAAGAAACCATCATTAACCCTTTCCACTTTAAAGCAAAGTGAAAATGGCTATGTGCAAACAGCATAAAACCAGGACAGTCTGCAAGTACCGTAACTTGCAGGCTGTTCAGGTTTTATGCTGTTTGCTGCTCATCAGTATCTAAGGGTTGGAACTGAAATCTTTTAAACTTTTATCTAGTACTGTAAGGAAGGCCTTTATTTAAGTTTAACTTTCAAAGGGACTACAAATGCGTCAAAATATGTATCTATGTGGTGAAGGGTTTAAAAAACAATATCGAAAATGTGAAAATGATTGCAGAACTTGTTTCATTTTACAGTGTAATGCCTCTAGTGTTATTTAGATGTAATCTTCTTTGAATAGCAGATGATTTAGTGAATGACACCATACAGGTTAATTCCTTATTTTATAAAATTTGATAAACCTGATGATTCCCCAGCATGACGTTTTTGGGGTCAGGACCCTTCTCTTTGCGGTACACGTACTTTTCAATAGTACTCCCCACCCACTATTTCCCACAGCCAGAGCAATATCAAGTCTGTATTTCATTAATTCATGCGATTGATTACTCACAGCTTAGATGACTTGACACCAGTGCTGTACTTCATATCATTTGTCTTTGTTTTGATCCAATTATCACTTAGTTCACCAGTTCAATTCAATGTTGCTTTATATGTCAACACACCACACCCATGAATCCAATCTGGGATGACAATTAACGCACATACATTAAGTCCAATTTTCCCAAAGCATCACTTATTTACATGTGTTTTAGTGAGCAGTGGGGCCATCACAGTGAACAACGACTCGACTGTACAGCTCCTAGCAGAGGAGGCTCATCCGCTTGAAAGGTTTGACAAACAGGTACGTTCTACTTAGCGTCTTCACTTTTCCATATTTTCACACAAGTTTATTTTATGTTTTGGGCTAGTTGCTTGGAAAAATATTGTCTTGCCTTAAAATGAGTTGCTCAATCACATTATTTTAGTACTGCTTTTAATGAAAGAACTAGTACTTCAACTGAGGCAAATTTTGTCAATTGCACCATCGTATGTGTACTTTGTTTACTGAACTTGTCGCTCATATTCTGCTTATCAAAATGAAACTTTTTAGATGTTTTGTTTTTGCTATGTCGAGGTGCTATGCATAATTTCTGTATATGTCACATGTATTGTTGCTTAGTTATGTACCCCTTATCTCAGGCAATTGATTCAATAAATCAACATGAAGCTTTTTGTTTGTGTTTCTGAATTTAAAAAAGTGAACAACAACATTTTAAGATGAATGTTACTAATACTCCAGTTTTTGCACTGGCTTTAAATGACTTATTGCAGGGATATTTGTCATCTTCAATGACTGTTCTTATTGAATAATGTTGCACATGCTTAACATGATATTGAAAATGAAGCTGATTTCAGACACTGCCAAACCCTTTCAGACAGTCACACAAATCAGACACATAAATTACAGTGTCTGACAATGTGTCTGAGAGGCCCTTCTAACATGGCTGAGTCTGGATCTGTGATGCAATATTTATTGCCATGTATTGCAGACAGTGGCATCAAATCTCAGTGAAGCTACCAGCGCCGTATCTGCAGCCAGGGACGAGAAGGAGCGTGCCGAGGCTCAGATCAGGGTTGACTGCCTGCAGACCCTACAGAATGCCCTCACAGCTGCGGCCCTTTAATATGAACATAGCCATTATGTAATTACTATGTAGCCTTGAGACATTGTTTGAAATTTATACAGTGTTGTGTTTTTTTCTTTGAAAAAAAAGCGAACAGTGTTTCAGGATTAATTATCTCAGTTTGTCTGGATTTTAGTACTAAGACGAAATCTGTTTATGTTCGGTCACAATGGTTTAAATTGAAATGGCAAAAGAGTGTATATTGTGTGGATTGCTGGATCTAAATTTTGATTTAAGAATTTGATGGATATGTTGTAAAAACATGTTATTCCACTGTTGTGTAAAATCCATGTGGTATTTGATAGAATTAATAAAATTATTATAAAGCGAAACAACAGAGTTTTATGTTCACAATCACAGTACAGAAGACTTATTGTTGTTCCCACATGACAGATGTTTTTTTGTCAGGACCAGTTTTAATTGTTTGGGCTGAAGGGCAGTTTTCATGATAAATTTTGTATGAGAAAGACAACTCTTGCAGATAATGTTCCTGAATTGCTTCTGAGAGCTGTCTTGCTTTACCAGGCCCTTTCATTTCATTAGCCAGAGGCCAGCGGGGCTATGTCATGATCCTGTGTCCGTCGTGCGTGTGTTAACTTTTCTTTAAACATCTCTTCTCCTAAACTACAAGTCCAATTCTGATAAAACTTCTCACAAATGTTCCTTGGGTGAACCTCTTTCAAATGTGTTCAAATTATGCCCCTTGGGTCAAATTTGACCCCGCCCTGAGGGTCAATAAATTAAACATATGCTTATATAAAGCCTATTTTGTGCAAACTTTAAAAATCTTGTCCATAACCATTGGGCCTAGTGCTACCACATTTGGTATGTAGTGACATTTAATAGTTCTCTACTTTATTTGTTCAAATTATGCCCCTGGGTCAAATTTGACCCTGCCCCGGGGGTCACAAAAATGAACATATGCTTATATAAAGCCTATTTTGTGCAAACTTTAACAAGATGTGTTTGTGAAACACAATGTCCCCCTATATGACGTTTGACCTTGAAGGATGACCTTGACCTTGACCCTTCACCACTCGAAATGTGCAGCTCCATTAGTGTATTATACAGGAAGGAAAAAGGGCGTGGTACAAAATTTCAAAAAAGGGCACTTTAGCGCGTGACATCCATAAAAAGGGCACAAATATATTTTTATAGTGACTTAATAACAAGCTTTGTTACACACAAACATTGTATGTATAGTTTTGAGATTTATTGTTGAATAATTAAACCAACAAAATCCAGAATGTATATTTTATTGTGTGTTTTATATTTTCATGTAGTAACAAAAAACAAGATTAAACACCATAGGATATATATCTTATACAAACTATAGCTTTTCAAAGAAGTCTTAGAATACTGTTAAATGAGTTACCCTCTTAAACAATTATTTATATTTAAAACGTTACACACATTGCACAAACAAGTCCTTTATATGCATCTTAAATGGAGATTCACAAACACTAACACTTTATTGAATAGTCAGAAAGTTCTGCGTAATGACATTGTTTTCATGACCACGTGTTGTATTGTGTACATTTTATTTCGCAAAAAGTGTAACTAGGAACGGCGCCGTACTGTCTTTAATTCATTGTCAATTAATTCAATATACGTTAATTGGTCTCCGATATAAACTTGTTTTGCTTACAAATCAATTTGCATCAATTTCTAATTTACGTTTCGTCGAAAGTGGAATGCCAAAATCGGAAAGCGTACGTTGCGACATTCTAAACACGAATGATAAGTGGTACAAGTTCAATATTTTTGTAAAATTCATATCTGTGTTTGCCAATTAACATATTTTGACAAGTTACAAACGGGTCATAATGTTCTTAATTGAACCAATGGTGCAGGCCTACTTCTGTTACAACAAACATGTTAAGATTGTCGTCTGCTACAATTCATCAACACACATCTACTGTGAGCCTGCGCCAATTGTATTGGATAGGAGGCGGAGCGTTATTTTAATCGACAGCTTTAATATGAGCCTGCGCCAATTGTATTGGATAGGAGGCGGAGCGTTATTTTAATCGACAGCTTTAATAATGTCACGGGTTGCTATTTTCGGCGAATGGCCAATTTTCAGGAAGTACAGTGGACGTCATGGGGTTTTGTAATCGGCGTATGGAAACAATTATCGGGCGTAATATACGGCCGTACGCCGCTTAGTGCAAGCCCTGTAAATTAATTTTTATTAACTTAAAACTGTTTTGCATTAAATTGAAATCAAATCAATATTGTACAGATACAACTGGTGTTTTTTTAATTTAATTACGCGTAAAAATAAATGTTTTGATATAACTGAATTATGCATGAAATGCACAATTTTCACGTGAATAACATGGAGGTTTTCATCAAGTCTCCTAAGTAACTGTGAACGATTGTATCCGGACCGATTAGTGTTACAAAGCCACTGAAATTATCGATTGATATTGACACATGGTTATTCACGCATGACGTATTCACAACCGCGCGAATCTTCGCTGATAATAGTCGGCTTAGAAGCTTGGTTAAGAGGCAATTAAGATGTTATCAATAAGGTCGCGCACGGTGGAAAACAGGGCGGTGGCCTTTGAAAAGGGCAGCGTGGCGCTGATTTGCTTTGAAAGGGGCAGCGAGGCGCTTCAAAAAAGCGGCGTGGCGCCGCGCCACGCTAAAACGGCCTGGATAAAACACTATCCATGAGATACACATGCATTTCAAATATAAAATTGCTAGCTTCAATATTGCAGAAGTGACATTACATGAGCAATTTTGACCCATATATTTGACCTTAAAGGGTGACCTTGACCTTTCATCACTCAAAATGTGCAGCTCCATAAGATACACATGCATGCCAAATATCAAGTTGCTATCTTCAATATTGCAAAAGTATTCATAAAAGAAGCGATTTGGGCCACATATATTTGACCTCTGACCTTGAAGGATGACCTTGACCTTTCACCACTCCAAATGTGCAGCTCCATGAGATAAACATGCATGCCAAATATCAAGTTGCTATCTTCAATATTGCAAAAGTATTCATAAAATAAGCGATTTGGGCCACATATATTTGACCTCTGACCTTGACTTTTCACCACTCAAAATGTGCAGCTCCATGAGATACACATGCATGCCAAATATCAAGTTGCTATCTTCAATATAGCAAAAGTTATTGCAAAATGTTAAAGTTGGCGCAAACAGACCAACCAACAGACCAACCAACCAACAGACAGGGCAAAAACAATATGTCCCCCACTACAATAGTGGGGGACATAAAAATCTGTTTGTCCATAACCGTAGGGCCTAAGCCTACCAAATTCGGTATGTAGTGACATCTAATAGTTCTCTACTTAGTTTGTTCAAATTATAACCCTGGGGTCAAATTTGAACCTGCCCCGGGGGTCACAAAAATGAACATCCGCTTAAATAAGGCCAATTTTGTGCAAACTTTAAAAATCTTGTCCATAACCGTATGGCATAGGGCTACCAAATTTGGTATGTAGTGACATCTAATAGTCCTCTTCCAAGTATGTTCAAATTGAACCCCTAGGATCAAATTTGAGCGTTCCCCTTGTGTCACAAAATATGCTTATATTGGGCCTATTTTGTGCAAACTTTAAAAATCTTTCTGTCCATAACCATTGGGACTATTTCTACCATATTTGGAATGTATTAAAATCTTAAAGTTCTCTACCTAGTTTTTTCAAATTATGCCCCTGGGGTCAAATTTGACCCTGCCCTGGGGGTCACAAAAATGAACATATTCTTAAATAAGGCCTATTTTGTGCAAACTTAAAAAAAAATCTTGTTCATTATTAGAGAGCCTAGGGCTACTAAATTTGGTATGTAGTGACATCTAATACTCCTCTACCAAATTTGTTCAAATGATTCCCCTGGGCTCAAATTTGACCCTGCCCCGGGGGTCACAAAACTGAACATATGCTTATATAAGGCCTATTTGTGCAAACTTTAAAAAGCTTCCTGTCCATAACCATTGGGCTTAGAGCTACCAAATTTGGTATGTAGTGACATCTTATAGTTCTCTACCAAATTTGTTCAAATTATGCCCCTGGGGCCAAATTTATCCTTTGAAGGCTCCCATTAAAAAGTTGTTCAAGAAAATTTGGAATTATAATTCAATTTTTTGTCTCATAAACATTTACTTTGTTTAACAAACAACCTTTACAAAGTTATCATTCCTACTGCCTTTCGTCATCTCATGAACCTGAAAAACTCGTAACTTTATGTTTCCTCAGGCAAATATCTTCTTTGTACAATAAACAATTTATTCACCACGTTAACAATCCTGCTACACTCACTAATGTCTCAAGAATGAAGTAAGTTCAGGTGATCTACGTCATTAGGTATTTTGCATATGTCATGAACTATATAACTAACAGAAACTTTGAAACCTACAAACACTTTTTGGAAATGATGAAAAAGATTCATGATTGAATGAAGGAACTTTCATTAATCTTGTAAAAGATGCGTAGATTTGATCTTCAGCATCTAAAAGTATGTGAAATAGAAAGAACAAGAGTTCCGCGGTCGGAGATGACCGCATTGAAGCCGGATTTTTGATTTAAATGACAGGAAAGTACCTTTCGTGTTTTTGTCAATGCAATACTTAAATTACTGAAATATTGTTCAAAGGTCAAAATGAAATGTAAGTACTTTTCAAGGCATGAGCAAACCTTGTGTTATGTTTTGAATGCATGCATATACATGAACAACAATAACATTGAAGGTCACAGTGACCTTGACCTTCAAATGAATGACATTGAAATGAGCAGTGGTGATCTTCTAGTACTGGCCAACCTTTATGTCAAGTTTGAAGACTCTAGGTACAAGCATACCAAAGTTATAACATGGAATAAGAACTTTAACATTTTTACCTACCAAAGTTATAAGAACTTTAACATTTTTACATTCAAGGTCACAGTGACCTTGACCTTAGAATGAATGACCTTGAAATGACCAGTGGTCATCTAAGTGTGCTTGCAAACCTTCATGTCAAGTTTGAAGACTCTATGTCCAAGCATACCAAAGTTATAACAATTTTAACATTTTAACATTTAAGGTCACAGTGACCTTGACCTTCAAATGAATGACATTGAAATGACCAGTGGTCATCTTCTAGTACTGGCCAATCTTTATTTCAAGTTTGAAGACTCTAGGTACAAGCATACCAAAGTTATAACATGAAATAAGAACTTTAACATTTTTACATTCAAGGTCACAGTGACCTTGACCTTCAAATGAATGACCTTGAAATGTCCAGTGGTTACTTACTAGTTCTGGCCAACCTTCATGTCAAGTTTCAAGACTCTAGGTCCAAGCATACCAAAGTTATAACAACTTTAACATTTTTACATTCAAGGTCACAGTGACCTTGACCTTCAAATGAATGACCTTGAAATGTCCAGTGGTTACTTACTAGTTCTGGCCAACCTTCATGTCAAGTTTCAAGACTCTAGGTCCAAGCATACCAAAGTTATAACAACTTTAACATTTTTATATTGAAGGTCACAGTGACCTTCACCTTCAAATGAATGACCTTGAAATGACCAGTGGTCATCTGTTAATCCTGGCCAACCTTCATGTCAAGTTTGAAGACTCTAGGTCCAAGCATACCAAAGTTATACCATGAAATAAGAACTTTAACATTTTTACATTCAAGGTCACAGTGACCTTGACCTTCAAATGAATGACCTTGAAATGACCAGTGGTTACTAACTAGTTATGGCCAACCTTCATGTCAAGTTTCAAGACTCTAGGTCCAAGCATACCAAAGTTATAACAACTTTAACATTTTTTATATTGAAGGTCACAGTGACCTTGACCTTCAAATGAATGACCTTGAAATGACCAGTGGTCATCTGTTAATCCTGGCCAACCTTCATGTCAAGTTTGAAGACTCTAGGTCCAAGCATACCAAAGTTATACCATGAAATAAGAACTTTAACATTTTCGAGCACGCCGCCACCCCGCCCGCCCGCCCCCCCCCGCCCGCCCGACAACATCAATCTATAAGCCGAGATTTTTTCGAAAAAAATCCGGCTAACAACAATATCTTTTGGAGAGATAAATGTACCTACGTTATAAGCAAAGGACCTGTGCGACAATTTCTGGGCTTTTTTAATTCTGTTTAGTTAACACCGTAGTAACGTTTTCCATATATAAAAATGCTCACCCTTCCAACTTTAAGCGCCCAGTGGGATGAGGGATAGAAAGAGAGAGTCACATGCTTGAGTAGATTTCAACCCATGAGCATTGCACGCTTTTCTCGAATAAAAAAACAACAGTGGAGCGATACAGGGCCATCATGGCCTTCTTGTTTCAAATTATGCCCCTGGGGTCAATTTGCCCCTGCCCCGGGGGTCACAAAAATGAACATATGCTTAAATAAGGCCTATTTTGTGCAAACTTTAAAAATCTTCTTGTTCATAATTATAGAGCCTAGGGCTACTAAATTTGGTATGTAGTGACATCTTATAGTCCTCTACCAAATTTGTTCAAATTATTCCCCTGGGCTACACTTTGACCCTGCCCGGGGGTCACAAAACCGAACATATGCTTATATAAAGCCTCTTTTGTGCAAACTTTAAAAATCTACCTGTCCATAACCATTGGGCCTAGGGCTACCAAATTTGGTATGTAGTGACATCTTATAGTTCTCTACCATGTTTGTTCAAATTATGCCCCTGAGGCCAAATTAATCCCTTGAAGGCTCCCATTAAAAAGTTGTTCAAGAAAATTTGATTTGTCAAAAAACATGGCCACAGGAAGTCGTTGAACTTTGCATGTTTATGCATTTTTGCTATTTATTCATTATGGGATGAATAAACTAATTTCTTCTCAAACTAAAAGTTTATAAAAATACACTTGGAATAACTTTTTAAATATTAATTAGATAAATGCATACATGTTGAGCGAGAAAGGTAGACCAACATGTTAACTATCCATAAATATTAACCCTTTACCAAACAACACATTTTGGACATCCCCAAATTGAAAGAGATTGCAGACGAGAAATAATATTGTGAAGGACTATTTATAAATTTGCTGGGTTGGGTAGAAATTGTGATAATAGGAGAAATTGCTCATCTTTTTGAAACTGGAAGTCCTGTTTTCAAAACGAAAACAAACTCTTCAGAAGGAGGTATGGTTTATTGGATCGTCAGATGGAAAATGTAAAGGAAAGTTAGGTCAAGCTAATTGTTTGTCATGATATCTCTTTAAACCTCACGCCATATGCAAGTAGTGTTGCCATGATCGCAACATCTTGATGAATTATAATTCAATTTTTTGTCTCATAAACATTTACTTTGTTTAAAAAACAACCTCTACAAAGTTATCATTCCTACTGCCTTTCGGCACCTCATGAACCTTAAAAACTCGTAACTTTGTTTCCTCAAGCAAAATATCTTCGTTGTACAATAAACAATTTCTTCACCACGTTAACAATCCTGCTACACTCACTAATGCCTCAAGAATGAAGTAAAGTTCAGGTGATCTACGTCGTTAGGTATTTTGCATATGTCATGAACTATATAAGTAACATCATGGCCCTCTTGTTTGTTATAGTCGACCTGTCTCTTATAACACAGCTAATGCAATGTGATTTGAAACAAAATTGGCGACCTTAACTTGCTTTGACAATACTCTTACTGAAAAATGATGACATTGACTTGGAGGAACAAGATGTGTTTGTGAAACACAATGTCCCCCTATATGACGTTTGACTTTGAAGGATGACCTTGACCTTGTGAAGGATGACCTTGACCTTTCACCACTCAAAATGTGCAGCTCCACGAGATACACATGCATGCCAAATATCAAGTTGCTATCTTAAATATTGCAAAAGTATTCATAAAATAAGCGATTTGGGCCACATATATTTGACCTCTGACCTTGAAGGATGACCTTGACCTTTCACCACTCAAAATGTGCAGCTCCATGAGATGCACATGCATGCCAAATATCAAGTTGCTATCTTCAATATTGCAAAAGTATTTACAAAATAAGCGATTTGGGCCACATATATTTGACCTCTGACCTTGAAGGATGACCTTGACCTTTCACCACTCAAAATGTGCAGCTCCATGAGATGCACATGCATGCCAAATATCAAATTGCTATCTTCAATATTGCAAAAGTATTCATAAAATGAGCGATTTTGGCCACATATATTTGACCTCTGACCTTGAAGGATGACCTTGACCTTTCACCACTCAAAATGTGCAGCTTCATGAGATACACATGCATGCCAAATATGAAGTCGCTATCTTCAATATAGCAAAAGTTATTGCAAAATGTTAAAGTTGGCGCAAACAGACCAACAGACCAACAGACAGACAGGGCAAAAACAATATGTCCCCCACTACTATAGTGGGGGACATAAAAATAAATTGACTACCAAGACTAGACACTGAACTTTAAAAAAGTCTTGATGTACACTAATGAGTGGGTTTTAAATAAAAGCTCCCTTAATTAAAAGTACACAACAGTTTCATCAGTGTTCATGTCTATAAAAGTTTATAACAGTTTAATCAGTTTTAATGGATATTTTGATAGGTCGTTAAAGATATGAAGTTTATGAGTGCTTATTGTGTCCTAGTAGGCTACAATTAACGAAAACAAGTAGTCTTACCAGATATATTTCTTCATTTTTCCTTGTAAAGCTTTATATCTGCAACTTTGGATCGAGACGGGCAGTTTTTGTTAATTTCCAGACGACATGACTGGCATAATTGATCCACTTTCCAGAAAACTGTATTCAGACTGATGTTTATATTTTTTAGTAAGGCTTAGATACCATTTAAACATGTTCTGACCAAATTTCATGATGATTGGGCAAATAATGTGACATTTAGAATGTTGATAGGCTTTCACTATAATAATATATAACTGTTTAGCCGCCCTAGTGGCCTTTTTTTCAATGGACTGGCATTATTGAAATTGGCTGAGATATTGTGGTTGTGCTCATTTGAGATAAAATGTCATTGTCTTTGGTTTTATATTTAATTTAATGAACAAATACTAGAAAATTAAAATTGATTTAAAAAATGACACATTTTTTTTTATCAGGCGCATAATGCGGCGGGGATTGCCTACATGCTCAATAATATGCTATTACGTGGGTATTCTGAAAAAAATCTAGTAAGTATGCTACGTATGTATAAAAGTACTGTTACATATCAATTCCGTTCATACCAATCACTTTTGAAATATGCACAATTTAAAATTGTGCAAGTCAAAAAAAATAGTTTTCGATGAAATAAAAAAAAAATCATTAGAAATGATGCCATTTGAGCATGTCGTTCCTTGGACAGACCCTGAATATTGACTATAGACTGTAATGACTTTAAAAACATGCAAAATAATACTTTGATTAAAATTTTATTAATCATTACAAAATATAGTTTACATTTATCACAATTACATACATTGAATGACTGATTAAAATAATAACTACATGTATAATAGCACCACATTTGCATAATAAAGTCGAAACACCTGACTAAAAAAACAAACTGGAAGAGACAAATTTCTTGATACTTGCATACAAAAGTATCTGCCGTGTCAATAACATATATCACAGCCTACTGAGCAATTTTCAAAGCTAAAATATTAAAAATGCACGATGAAATATAACAATTAATAAAAATAACCAACACCTTAACATTCAAATGGGCCGTGCTCTGTGAAAAGAGGGTTTAATGCATGTGCCTAAAGTGTCATCCCAGGTTAGCCGGCACAGTCTAATCAGGGACGACACTTTGCCCTATTATGATATTTTTCATTTCAAGAAAATCTTTTCTTAGCAGAAATCCAGTTTAGGCAGATATTGTCGTCCCGGATTAGCTTGTGCAGACTGCACAGGCTAATTTGAGCCATTACTTTATGCACATGCATTGAACCCCCTTGTCACAGAGCACGGCTCACATATACATGTAGTTGTATATACTCTATGACTAGCATGACAGACTAGAGTTAAATTGCAACACTACCGCAGGATCCATTGTGCACATTAGATGATACAGCTTATAAAAGATACATTTGTCAGGTCGACTTACCAACATTATCCTGCTATTAGCTAACTCTCAAAATATAACAAATGCAACTGAATTGTGCCCTGCATTTTTACTTGGTTTGTGCATTTGTTTCACACAAAAAAAATCTATTCATGACAATTGCTGTTGAATATGTTAATACTTCAAGGTCAGTGTTTGTCTCATGCTGGCAAGCTATACACTCATTAACAAACACAAATAGATAATTATACAAGTAATCACTTAACTGAAATAAAACAATTGATACATGTGAATGTAAATGAAAAATTAATGTCATGGACTAAATTGAAGACAATTTGTACTGGTATATAAACAAACTAACTTGTAAGAAATCACAATATTTAAATTCATACCCTAAGGCAAATTATAATCACAAACAAGACAAACTTTGATTCAATCTATCCCTGAATACATGTAATAAAACATTTAAATTGACATTACCTTATTCAAAATACCCCATTCATATTACAATAAACTTATAATTATATATTGTAAAAGAAAAATTCTGATTAAATATCCTTGTAAACAAATAATGAAATGGCACAACCTTACTTAAAATACTTATGTGCATAATCATCAACTTATTTTCATTCAAACCATCACATTTCACAAAATTGCTTCTTTCCCACTCTTTTCCAATCAAACTTCCACAGCGCGTGTGAACTGTGCTCTGTGACGAATACTGTGCTGGTGCCTGGCAGGAACTGAAGGTTGCTTAGGCGACTGAAGGGACATTTGATTCGCACTATTGGGTCGCCCCCGGTGGATTGAAACACCTCGATGTGCCCTGAACCCCAATTGGCGACCAGCAAGTTGTCGTCTGCATCAAAGTCCATGCCGTCTGGGCCACCCTCATGGTCTCCTGTAATATTAGTTTAACACTTTACCACTTAGATACATATTTTCAAGCATTTGTAGTCCCTATGAAAGTTATATTTATTTTAAGACCTTTCTTACTAGATTCAAGTTTTTAAGGCTTCATTTCCAACCCTTAGATAAAGTTACTCGCAGGCTGTTCTGGTTTTATGCGGTTTGCAACTACATGTAGCTATTTTCACTTGGCTTCTTATGGGGGCAAGGGTTAAACCAATTTATTTTAACTCAAATCAGAAGGCTTATTGAAATGATACTGAGTCCATTTCACTGAGTCCGATCACTAGGACACCCTATCCACAACGCCATGGTGACCTTGAAGGAAGTTTTAAATGTGCAGAATGGGATATCGGTAGTCTGATGTGTATGCGTAACTCAGACCAATAAAAATGACCATAATTTAATAATACACCATAATTTAAGTAAATCAACAGTGCTAAAAATAGATATTTAACTAATCTACTAAACATTGATAAGGTTCAAGAATGATATTATCAAAGATTGTTCTATCCATACAAGAATTTCTGCAGTTTTATTGCTTGCTGTATTAAATAATTAAACAGGTTTTATTTGTGATGTGTGGATCAAGTACAACTTATCTTTAATGTTGTCATATTTCAGTCTTCAATTTGTGTGTGCAATAGAGAGTTTGTTACATGGATGAAACATATTTACAATCTTTCTTACACATTGTTTGTTTGACAATTTTCTGTAGATACATCAATATCTTGTTAGTTTATTATCTTTGTAAATGGACCATATTACTTTGTTAATTAATGACTTTAAAACATATTCCCCTACCCTTTCAATTAAAAATTACTTTAAAGTGGAACGTACTCGTGTCCCTGATTATCCTGTGTAGACTGCACAGACTAATCTGGGACAACACTTTACACAATTTGCATTAAGCTCAAAATTTCCCCCAAACGCCGTTACACAAATGTATTCATACCTGGAATTTTCCCCCATACACTTCTCTTGCCAACTTGACCAGGCCCAAGAATATCATACTGCCACAACAGCTTGGCAGGGGTTTCAGCAACGATGAGTTTACATGGACGTCCATCTGATGAGTGAAGCACAGCAATGCCGTTTGGAAATCTAAGCTCACTGTCAATGCGCACCAGGATTTTGTCTTTGGTCATGCAGTAAATGGACCCAAATGGCTCCTGTAATATATATTCAAATAATGATAGTACACACTTTTGTTGTATTTAAGTGCATGCTTGATTAATATTTTGTCTTTTTCTAATAATTGAGAATAAAATAAAACTAAAATTCTTCTATTTGGAATTACAGTGATTGTCTTAATAGTGTTTTTCTCAGGCCCATTTTGCGTGGCGCTGCGCCTTGCCGCCACTCTGAAGGGCCCCTTTTCAATACCATCTTACTTGCCTTGTGACCAGACTTGTTAGCGTTCATGTCTGCAATATCAGCGTCATTTTCTGTAAAGCTTTGATTTTGCTTGATTTACTCCACATATGTGCATGTCTAAGCGAGTATTTAAATCAACTACCAGTAAATCTAGTTTGGGCTGGATTTTCTGTTTAACCATCATACAGTACAATAACTGGTGCATTTCAGACTTAGTTAAGACTGTAACAATAACACTTTGCGAGTTTGCTTTGAAACAGGCTGCACAGGCTAATCAGGGTCAACACTTTCCGCCTTTAATTGATTTTTGCAAAGAAGAGACTTTCTTTAAATGAAAAATATCATAAACGCGGAAAAAGTTGCTCATGATTAGCCTGTGGGAACTGCACAAGCTCATCTGGGATGACACTTTACGCAAATGCAATCAACCCCCTTTCCCATATTCATTTCACCTCAAAAGACCTCGCATAGGGTGCTGGGGCAATATTTCCTGCTGGAGCAGTAATCCACAGATTGCCATCATAGTCAAAGATACAGTCATTGCATCCCTGCATGATTCGACCTGCACTGTCATACCTAAACATCTGAAAAGAACATAATGAATAGTTAAACAAACAAAACATATCAGCTGTGCTTTGTGAAAATTGGGTTTGAATGCATATGCGTAAAGTGACGTCCCAGATTAGCCTGTGAAGTCTGCACAGGCTAATCAGGGGCGACACTTTCCGCTTTTATGATATTTTCTGTTTTAAGAAAGTCTCTTATGAGCAAAAATCCAGTTTAGACTGAAAGTATCAACCCTGATAAGCCTGTGCAGACTGCATAGGCTAATCTGGAACAACACTTTACGTATAAGCATTAAACCCCCTTGTCACGAGCACAGCCCATATATTAGCTGGGCTCAAGGACAACAGGGCTTTATGCATGTTTGTAAAGTGTAGTTCATGATAAGCCTGTGTTGTCTTCACAGGCTAATCAGGGACGACACCTTCCTTACAAACTGAATTTTTGCTAAGAAGAGACTTTCTTTAAACTAAAATTATCATAAAAGCAGTATGGATGTCCCTAATTATCCCGTGTGAACTGCACAAGCTTATCTGTGACAATACTTTATGCACATGAATTAAGCCATGTTTTCATACTAGTGCACATCTCATGTGTTTTATAACTAGGAATTACACATTGGTCTGAAAGGGTGAGACATCTTTTAAAAGGGTGGATATTAAACATGAGATGGGGACCTCATCTTTTAAAAGGGTGGATCATAAAAATGGAATGGGGGAGCTTTTTGCTTCATTCTGCTTTTATTGTTCATGCTTTGGCAATAGTTCAACTCAAATTAAATCAGGGTGTTTTCAACGCTAGTTTAATCTGTCTTTATCTAAAACCCACCCCAAAAAAGTTTATGTATTCAAAATCTGTGCAATGTTACCCTGCGTTGACCCTTATCAGCAATGACCCATAAACAGATGCAGATGAAACATCTTACAATGCAATAAACCATTGATAAATCAGCTGAGAGTAAAGGGAACAATAAGTTAACTGATACAATTTTGATAGAAAGCCTACATTTAAAGATTAACTCTGCCTATGACTAATTAAAGTTGAAAGTTATACAACTTTAACGCTCTGATTGAACAGATTTTTTTTGGCATGTCAATTTATTAAAAGCCACGAGGTCAAGCCTTTTTTCCAAAACTATTTACCTGCCTAAATATCAATAAAACAATTAGGCATAATAAAACATAAATTATGCATGATAAAGACTTGGACATATGTGTCTTGTTCTGAGAAAATTAGGCTTAATGCATGTGCGTAAAGTGTCGTCCCAGATTAATCAGGGACGACACTTTCCGCTTTTATGGTACTTTTAGTTTTACAGAAGTTCCTCCTTACAGAAAATCAAGTTTAGGCAGAAAGTGTCATCCCTGATTAGCCTGTGCAGACTGCACAGGCTAATCCGGGACGACACTTTATGCACATGCATTATGACCAGTTTGCTTAAAACAAGACACATATTTACCTGCTTATAATTCCCATTGGAGTCCATACACAGAAGCCCAAGCCTCATGTCTGCGATCCAGATGTTGTTTTCCTGATCACACTGGCAGCCTGCTGGAATTCCCCCATCAAAGCCATCTTTAGGCCGACAAGCTACCTCTGTCTGATAAAAAAAAAGTATATAAAGTTATCTATAAGTGGCATACCATCGGGAAGTATTTTAAATTCATATGGTATAAATACTATCCATGCTTTTACAGTGATTTTTTTTTTGCTTTTATTTGTTACAGCCTGTGCCATTTGAATTGGGAAAATTAGCACGATACACAGTGAAATTGGGAAAAATAGCGTGATAAACCATGAAATTGGGAAAAATTAATGATAATACATATGACTATAAGTAACAGAATTAATATTGTTTTTAAGTGCATCTTCAGGGGTTTGTCTAGCCATTTTGGGGAAAAGGAGTTCTGGTCTAATTAAGATTTTTTTTAATCAATGAAAGAAGCAAATTTGGGAAGTGTTTGTTGTCAAAAAGGACTAAATTAAAGATATACATTTTGTAGGATGTTTCAAAAATAAAGTTGAGCTCTAGAGTAAAGAAATCACAATTAAGTCATAAGAGAGTTCTTTCTTTAAAAAAAAAAAATCTTTTTGGGGGAAATTTGGCTTTTTTGGGGAAATTTTGGTCAGATTTTGGGGGAAAAAAGAAATTTTGGTCAGATTTTGGGGGAAAAAACATGGAATTGTGCGATTGGGAAGCAGCCGAATATTGGCGGTAATTTTGAGCAAACAAAATTACTGTTTTATAAAATTAAGTTAAACACAGCAATTGTGCAGTCATAAAAAATATCAATAATTTATTATAACTAATAATCAAATGGTGTATCCAAATTACATGCATTACCTTAAAATCATGTTTTAATGCATTTTTCCATTTTTCATGATAAACACATTTTTTCAATAATTATTTACTGTTACTCTGAAAAAAATAATTCTTCATCAAAATCCAGTTGGATTCAAACTAACATGTCTGGTATATTCCATTGAATATAATAAATCTTCCTTCAGCAACAGTAAGGTTATGAAAGGTTAGCTTGTGCATAGCCATAGTAAGCATTAAGTAAATTTCATTCATATCAATTTTACTTCTACTACTAATTTCACTGAGGCTGCAAAAGGTGCCACAGAAATAATAAAATAATGGAAATCAATATTTTACTGATTACTTTAACCAATAAAATGATGTTGTTCATAAAAACAAGATTAATGTGTTAAACAATTATTTAATAAGAACTTATTAAACGATAAGTAAATTATTTTGTTTAATTTCAAACTGTTAAAACAAAACATTGACAAAAAATTGTCCACATTTTTTCTATTGTATAACTTTTTGTACAGAGAAAATAAGAGTTTCTCAGAATATCCTGGGTCACATAAGTTTTGGTAGTCTCATTTATAAGACGCGCAAAGAATACTTTTTATATGGGCTAAATTCTTTGGAACGTCTCATCGTTGAAGGACCTTTTTTGTGGTGGAAACCAGAAAGTTTAAATTTTCATCAATTTGCGTAAAATTGCAAAATAACATTACCAACTCATTCAGTTTTAATTCAGAAGTTCATTTTTAAATCAAATATCGTCGATTCGAAGTTAGAAAGGCATAAATTCTTAAGTTAAACTTCTGCTTAAATCGCAAAACAATCACTGACCTATAGCCATGTCATGAAACTGATTTAAATATGAACCAATCAGAAGAAGGCATTACGGTGTAACGTGTACGCGTAATTTTATTTAACATGAGCTTTTAACACCGACTTTTACGTAACTAGATCTAGTATGCTAAACTTTGTCGATTTAATAAGCATATGTTCAAAACAGATATGGTGCAGTTTCTATTCACTGTTCTAAGTTTCAGGAAGTGTTTATGCATGTCTTTTTCACACCTCTGTCTGTGTTGTTTTATGTACTTACATTCTACGTTACAAAGGACGGTATACTGTACAATCTGTATCAATATTATTTATGTACAGTATAAAAATAAAAGATGTTATTTATTTCAGAACTTTTTAATTGTCAATTTAGAAAAAAACAATGCTAAATTAATCCAGAAAAGTATAACATTGGTTTACTATGTAACGCGCTGCACCACAACCAGGGTCTTCCCCAGGCCATTTAAGCGCCCCTTGCCGGGGCGCTTGAACTTCAAAATCAGAGTCCCCGGGGCGCTTGAAATTTTCCGATTAATGTATTTTTTAGTAAAAGAAAGTGGAGATTGTCCAAAAAAATCAAGGTTTCTCTATCAGTGTATCAATATTTCCTGTTTTAAAAGCGCACTCGGTACCTACTTTCACAAGTAATCGCCATAAACACCACATGGGGTAATGGATAATCCACTGATAAGAGAAAAGCATGACGCGCGTATCGACTTTTCTAGCCACATTACACAGTCATTTAAATGCTGACAAGGTTGTATCTGGTAGCTTTCCAGTCGTGAACTGTGAAGTTCATCGTCCAATCGGTTACGCGAATGCTTATGAGGGCGGGGTTAACTATCGACCATTATTTTTGATTGACGTCGGGCATGAAGTAAGAGTTTATCGCAGCTCGATTAGCAAGAAGTTGTACCGTTTACGTAATAAAACCGGTAATTGGTACAGTACATTAAAGACGGTTTCGGGCATCATCATCACACCTTTTTACTGTGATACAAGTGTTACCTATAATTAATACGAGAAATTAATTGCAAGTGGTAAACAATTAATTATTATAGCAAGTAAGTTGTGCAAATGACTTCCAGTTACAATTATGTGATAAGAATTTAATTCCAGTACATGTTTATTTCATCATGTCCATTTATAGAACTGATTCACCTTGTTTTTCTGACATTTATTCGACACGTAATGCGCTTTAACAAATTTTCGTTGAATTAATTACGCACACTTGTAAATGTTTCGTCCGATTATCGATAGTAAGAAGACTGATCATGGCAACCAGCCGTGATCCTCGTGGAAAACGTGAATTTCATGCATATTCCGTCAAAACATTTACTCGACTCGTAAAGTGTTTAAACAAATTATCGTTGAATTTATAACGCAACGGTTAATATTTGTTGAAATATCTAATGGGAATAATTAAATTTGTAATCCGAAACCCATTCCCGTAAGTCGATGTTAACGCGTTTTTAATCCAAAACACACTTCCGAATGTAAATGTTACCGCAACGTTAAATATTTTTGCTTCAAATAAGCAGTGCAAATTTATTTTGTGTCGAATCTTTTTCTCAATTTAAAAGAGCGCGAAAATTATGCAGCATATACAACGTCACGTCATTTGCATACAAAAGCTTGCGTGTAATGAGCCTTTTAACAAGCACACAACAGGTCAAGGGATTGACGCATATTCAGAGGCAATATTTCATCAAATCTATAAATAGTCACTTAAAAAATGGCAAGGTTTGTGTTAAAGAAATAATTGAGAGCTTTTATCGTAAATATTTACCAGAAAGTGATTGATGAAAACGGAATAAACGGGATTATTGAGTAATAAAGAGAAACTTGAAAAGTAGTAAGTATACAGTAATAGAGTCGGGTTGAAACGGATGTATTGGGAAATCGTTCGAGTCGGGATGTAACTATCTGTGCGGGAAAGTTTTAAAACAATTAAACAATATAAAAAAATATTTTTAAATGACTGGGGGATTTTTTTGAAGAGTCATAGCTTCATATCTGTTTTTCATAGATTTATAACGCACCACAGAACGTCAATTGACACGTTAAATAAAAAAAATCTACGTCGGGAGGGGATACCCCTACCGCACCCACCCCTATCGGCCCCGGGGCGCCTGAAAAAATTCCTGGGGAAGGCGCTGACAACAGACGAACGCAAACTGTATTTTACGCTGTTTATTCTTCCACTTTAAACCAGAGGCTTTACATCGAGGTCGTGTTATCGATTTATATCTACACAGCAAGCGAATCAAGAGATATTGAAAAATTGAATAGTGGTTGGATTTAAATTGCTCAGGCGTGCAAAATTCAAAGTGTCATTACATAATTTTTACGGAACATTATCGAGAAATGAATTATCTACACAGGTATGTAAATATTATTGCAATCCGTTGTTATTAAGTGTCTTATATCGGGGCTTGAATGTTGCGCACAAAATCCTTGCGCAACAATATAGACAAAGAACAAAAAAATCCCACCACATAATTGGTCTTTCACCCTTTGTACGCTCCAAATATTACCCATATAAAAAGTAGCTTAATATTTAAGAGCGTCAAAAATTTGGACTAAAGTTTTGGCTGCCATAACTTTAAATGTCACTTTTTAATCATTTTTAACTGGCAGGTCTTGAACAGGTCTGCCAATACTTTATAAACTGTTCGCTGACGTTTCTTAAGCTAGGTTCACATAACACTTTAACAGCCAAGGGTTTGTGGGCACCTGTTGATTCATATGATACTCCTGTAAATTTAGTAGATAAGCTGGTTAGTAAATGATGTGGTTTTAATGTTGTAGTCCCACAATTATCCTTTGTCAAGAAGACAATACTATGGAGACTCACTGAAGTGTAGTACTTTGAATCCTTATTCAAACTTACAATTGATGTGTAACCGAAATCGTACCTGGCCATTTTCCAAGTTCACCTTTAAAACTTCGCCAGCATATTTATTTTGGGCGTCGACAACTTCGGGAGCAACCATGTAAAAGTTTCCTCCTTTGTCAAATACCGGTCCTTCTGCACCAGCGAGATTTTCAGCAATTTTTACAAATTTCGGTTCAATCACTTCCGGGTTAGACATGTTTGTATCATAAAGCAATCCTTAAGACGTAAAAGATAATTGTATTTTTTTGTTCGATGTAGATTAATTTAACTAGTTATTCACATCGAATTATGCAAATAGGCATATTATTTATGTAAATAACTTGTAAATTTAGTTCATTTAACTTAATTCCCGAGATTTGAAAAATATGTTTTGCGACTATCGTAACGCAACTGTCATTTCTAATATGGCGGCGCCTATGGTCCGTCAAACTAGTGGATCAAGATTTCGAAGTGGACGATTTATAGGTATTACGTGCTGCCGATTTATTTATTGAATTCATATTTATTATTCTATTTCATCTCATGTTAAATCGCTTTTCATTATCATTTAGGTAGAAGACCTAGTGGCGAGGACAATGTCCAGCTTGATTTTCAGAAAGGTAACAAATCTATTATTAGCAATAACCACGCACCTGCTATGCAAATTATTGCGCAATCGGTGTTCAGGCAAAAAGTTGACCGAAAAATGTGGGGTGTTTTTAACGCTTCACTACGAGCATGAAAGAAGTAATCCAAATGAAAAATTTGCATATGTGGGAGGAGATATGTCCAAATAATCAGTATCTGACCTTGCCATGACCGGAAAATAAAAAATCATTGCTCAAAAGTGAAAGTAAAAAATTCGAAGGCCAATATTTTGCAGAAAGAAGGCAGATTCACTTGAAATTTAGCTTTTAATAAATCAATTATTGTGTTTTTTAATAAATTCTAACCATTTGAATCAGGTATATGCGCGTGAAATAATATATATTTATTTATTTCCAACACCACTATTCCTGTGCAGTAGAGTTACTCCCCTTTACGCGGAATTATTACATTGCTGTTACGGTGAATTCGGGAGCGATCTTTTGAGCAGTTTTACGGATATCCGTACGATAAACACAGTATTTGTTCGGCAGGAAGAGAAATCGTCTCATTTGGTATCGATGCAGGTATGAATTCACTTAAATCACCTAAATTATTGTGTTAATTATGTCAAAGAAAATCTGTTCCAGATCGTACCCGCGCCATGTCGTACCAGACTTGTCTTCATTTGTAACAAATGTAAAATGTAACTTCTGTGATTGATCATAATCATAAACTTAAAAGCTAAGTTACGTTATTAGTTTTAAGTTGATTATACATTTAGGGAGCATTATAATTCACACACCATCTCATTATTAGTTTTGTTAACGTGTTAAAACTGCTATAATTAATTTCAGTTCTTATTTCATTTACATGATTAATATACAAAAAATAAATGGATATTATTATATATAAAGGTTAGGTTCTAGAATTAACCTTTGCAAAATTGAGGATGCAATGCTAAGACTCGGTTATTATGTGTCGCAGGTTTTGTGCATACCGGTATTGAAATTCTATTTTATTTACTTTTTTATTTTATAGAGAACATGACTGACAAAGATCTATTGGACAGTGATTATGATGGGATTTCACAAATACATGAGCACAGTTACATTGTGGTAAGTAACATTTTAAGCAGTTGCATGTTGAAGACATTGAATTTGATGGTTAACAATTATATCCTGAATTTAAACTTAATTATTTAATAATACAGAATATACACATGCCCCTACTGTAAGAAATAATATTATTGTTGGAAATGTACTTTGTAAGTATGATGACAAAAATATGTATGTGTCTGTTCATTTGCATAGATATCGGACTCTGACGAGACACAACCACCTTCACCTTTTGGTTGACAGGAATATTCCAGTGAAAGATCAGTTGTTAAACAGCCTTTTTGACAAACAGTATGTGTGACTGCATCTTATTATTAATTTTAATATTACTATTAAAATTAAATTGGAAATTACTTCAGTTGGCAAAGGAATTCCAGTTATTTCATCATATGGCGCTACATTAAAAAGATGACTTAAATGGATGAAATATTAAATGCCCTTACAATTGGCTAATTTTTATCTCAGCATGATTTTTTAGCAAACTTTGAAAAAAGAAACATTGAATCAGTAAAAGCTTGTAGAAAACATTTGCGGTTAAATGTTCTGTTCTTTCAGTTTGTCAGTATCACTTAATTAATATTTGCATGCAGTGCACTATTATATTTCAGCATCTTTGGAGTTCCTTTCATGAAGAAAACAAGCTCTTAATTAATGTATCGACAATGATTTACTAAATCCAAGAAGTTGTTTAAAGATATTGAGCTGTTACATACATTCGCCTATTATGAGTTCGAAACTTCTTACAGTAATTATTATAATATTTTTTTAATTATTTTATTATATGTTTATCTTTTTTTGAATAGGTGTGTGTTAAACTATTCTAACAAATAGTGTTTCTGTTTCATCTTACACAAGTATATAAGATTTAATTTAGCAATGCATTGTCGATCTTTCAGAATTCCTGGTGCTGCCATTCCTAATCAACCGACATATCAGAATTTTGGATAAGAATTCAGATTACTGGCTGCATATTCAACCGTAAGTGTTTTTTCTGTTCAATTTAACTGCTAGTTCATAAATAAAATTTTGTTTAAGAGAAATAATATTACTTAGAAAATGTTCTTAAATACCAGGTTGTATCACATTTGTATTGGGCGGGTGGGGCAGTTGTACATGTTTTGGATAATGTTTTTTTTTTAAATACTAACCAAATAAGTTTTTGTTTTTTCAACATTTATTCTTGTTTTGTTGTACATTATTTCAACTGTGATATTGAATCACATGCACATTTGCAATTTAGAAAAATCAACTTTTTATTGTCTATTTCAGGAATTTTTGGGTCCTGGGTTGGTGGGGGGTAACGTGTTTCAGACCAGAATCCTGCCGGACCATCCAATTGCAAGGACATCTAACATAGCTGAAATGTATCTGTAATTAATTATTAAAAGTTTGGATAAAAAATGTGTTCTTAAATCATTATTTTAAACAAATTATATACCCAGGTTGACTATTTTGAAAAAATGAAAAATGACAATTTTTACACATGGGATTTTTCAATGTTTCCGCATTCACTAACATTACTTTAGACAATGTAAGATAGACAAACCATACATATTTGGAAATGGTTTACTAATATCTATCAGAAAATGTATAATTTTACTGGGTTTATGTCAATTTTCAAAATCAGTGGTTATTGCTACTATTATCTAATTTTATAATCATATCCTGTTTGATATCTGTAGGATTGTTTTCGGGCTAAGTAAGGACAAAGTCCTTTTTACCCCCCCCCCCTAGTCCATATTTGCGGACTCCCAGAACCTTTGATAATTTTTGCTATGGCGGCTCTGGGAGTCCATATGCACTCCTTCATACACATGGGAGCAGTTCAGCGCACGGATAGTTCAGCGCACGGAATCCACACAGTTACAGACGTCATTCCAGACAAATTGAGGAAAATAATGAATCAACTTCATAACCATGTTAAGTTTACCTGAATGGAAACCTACGGATGTTATCCTTTGCATGCATCCGATAAAAACACGACATGTTTCAACACACTTTCCTCGCTGACATTGTTATGTTTAAATTTGAAACAGTGTATTCTGTATCGAATACCACATCGTTATGGACTTTTTGGCTCCAACACATAACGCGACGTACAAAATATTAGTGTTACATGCGACCTGACCTATATTGGGTCAATTTTCCAATATGGCGGATACAGCATACAAAACAAAACGTTAGTCAATAAAAATCAATTATTTCTTGCTTTAATGGTACCATTTGGATGAGTTTGTGGTTAAGATAGGTAAATTTTAATAAGCTCTAGCAGTTTCAGTGTTCATTAACCTTTGAATTGTTGATAACATTTTGCACCCATGGACAAGAGAGAGCGCATTGCAACTCTCAGCCTAAGCTGAGAGTTGAATGATTGCAACTACCCCCCCCCCCCCCCCAATCACGTAGATTTCTCAGAGTACAGCATTTGTGGGTCCCGGGTATTTTCATATAGTATGATGTGGTGACTGATTAAGTGTTTATTTAGTAATTTTTAACTAAAGTTTACTGTTAAGATACTCAACAACATTTTTTTTCATTCAATACTTGTACCTCCTATTTCCTTGCCAGCGGTTATTCAAGTGTTCCTTGAAACTATTTAGGGTTTCTACATCCTCTACAAAAAAAATTGCGGTGGTGTAGTGGATGAGGTGTCCGCCTAGTGATAGGGAGTTTGTGGGTTCGCTCCATACTCGGGTACTTCCCAAGAAACCGACTCGATAATGTCCATCCGCCTATAATGCTCGAAGGGCGCTTGGCAGTATAAATAGATATATAGAACATGAACTTTCCCTCACATTGATTACTTGGTAGGAGAATTTATTATAATATCAAGGATTATAGTATTAACCCTATCATAGTATCCTGTTTCCATGCTTCGCTTTACAACCTTTACAACAAAGCTGGTATATAGCACTAAATAAATTTGTCTCTCAAGCCCTACTGCCTTTGAATTAAAAAATATTGCAGTACTCGAGATTTAAGCGCTACTTTCAAGTACAGAAAAGCATACCGAGCATTAAAAAAAGAAGTTCTATAACAGTATAACCCTGAATCAACGCACACATTACCATAACAAAGTCAAGTAAATTCCTATACATTCTCTACTTTAATACAGTTGCAGTGTTTTAGCAATGTCTAAATAATTGGTCACATTCCCAAGTCTGATTTGATCCCAGCTCTGCCATCTTTTATCTTGACTTTGTGTCTTATTTACCAATCATTTTATTTGTTTATTGGATGTAGCTTTTCTTTAATCAGGCACTTCATTGTTGTCCAAAATAAACACTTTGTTAGTGACTGTGTCTTTTATCTCTTGAATATCAACACACAAAACCAGTGCTCCAGCTAGGCCTAAATTGATTACATTACAAGTAATTAATTTATTCCTCATAATGGACTTTATATTTAAATGGTTTAAAAATCCAGAAAAGCCCGGGCGCTCGAAAGTGCCCTTTTGACAAAATACTGCGCGTTAAAAGTACCCTTTTGACAAGAAGCCCCCCTGCCCTTTTTAAATCCTAGCTGGAGCACTGCAAAACTACATGCCTTGGTCACATCTCTTGTTTCGTCTTCCATCAAAAACTCTTACAGATTTGAGCAATCTAACCATGATGATTATCATTTATCTGTACATAAACATAAACAATTTGAGGGTTGGTGTGAAGTTGTGAACATAAAAGATGTGGCTATGTCAACTTTATGTAAAAATACTTTGTCCAGTAGTTTCTTTTTTTTTCAGATTCAGTTGAAAATGTTAAAGAAATTCTTGCCTATGTAATCAAGAAAACCTCATTTTCGAAGGCAAAGAAGCTTGGTTATTTAAATGCCTTTGTGAAACTGATTGTGCACTGTGGAAAGGTTGAGAACTTGGGACTTCCACTGAGAAGTATATTTATTTGGTATGTATAACCCCCATGAAGAGCAAATCATAAGTATTATCAGCGATTTTTTTGTCCTATTGGGAACAGTACCTGTACCGGTCCAATTGGGAAAAATAAGTGTTGAAAACCTCAAAATTGGGAAAAATTGTGTCGTGTAAACCTTGAAATTTCGAAAAATGAGTGGTGAAATCTTCAAATTGGAAAATTAGTGTATTTTATTTTTTGCTAATAAATACCTTAAAATTGAGAATAACTGATGTCAAGTTGTTAATATTATATTTACTAAGGTTCTTACCATATAGCTGCATAAGTAAATTAATTAAAGTTCATTTAAAAAAACAATTTAACCTTAATTTGGGAAATATGTAATTTTTCCCAGATTGGGAAAGTGCCGTTTTCCGGTACTTTACAAAGAAGAAAAAAAAATGCTGGTATTAGGGTGGCATATAGCAGTTGAACTGTCCGTCAGTCGGTCCCTCCGTCCGAAAACTTTAATGGCCATAACTTTTTCAATATTTAAGATAGCAACTTGATATTTGGCATGCATGTGCATTTTATAGAGCTGCACATTTTGAGTGGTGAAAGGTGAAGGTCAAGGTCATCCTTCAAGGTCAAATGTCAAATATATGGCTGTCCGTCCGTTTGAAAACTTCAACATTGGCCATAACTTTTTCCATATTGAAGATAGCAACTTGATATTTGGCAGGCATGTTTATCTCACAGAGCTAAACATTTTGAGTGGTGAAAGGTGAAGGTCATCCTTCAAGGTCAAATATATGGCGCCTGTCCGTCCGTCCGAAAACTTTAACATTGGCCATAACTTTTTCAATATTGAAGATAGCAACTTTATATTAGCATGCATGTGCATCTCATGGAGCTGCACATTTTGAGTGGTTAAAGGTGAAGGTGAAGGTCATCCATCAAGGTCAAATGTCAAATTTTGCAATATTGAAGATAGCAACTCAATATTTGGCATTCATGCATATCTCATGGAGCTGCACATTTTGAGTGGTGAAAGGTCAAGGTCATCCGTCAAGGTCAAATTTTGCAATATTGAAGATAGCAACTCCATATTTGGCATGCATGTGTATCTCATGGAGCTGTACATTTTGAGTGGTGAAAGGTCAAGGTCATCCTTCAAGGTCAAAGGTCAAATTTATGGCTTCAAAGCGGCGCAGTAGTGGGCATTGTGTTTCAAGAACACAGCTCTTGTTTCAGATGATTTGGTACCTACCATTCTGAATTTAAATCTTTAAATAAGTTTTATAATGGGTTTCCATCAAATTTTAAGCACTGGTTAGCTAATATACAGTATACAACTTATATCTCAGACTCACTGATTTCATATTGCTACAAAGTGCATACTGGTACATTCTTGTATAATAAACAAAAGTAAACTTATTTTATTGTTGTATTATGAACTAAAGCAAACTGTTTTCAGTTTAAGTGTGAATCTTCTCCATGCATCGAAGGAAGTAAGAGCCGGAACACTACGAGTGATTCGCCACCTTGTCACGGACGAGAGCTCTCTTCAAATTCTCCTCAATTTACATATAGACTATTTAATTGCAAGGTACTTTGTTCTATTTAAAAAACCTTCTTCAGTCTATTATAAAATGTTGGATATTCATTTTATTTCCTTGATTTCAGTATATCAATATTATTATCAGGGCAGGGTGTTAAGTCCTAGTAAAATTTTCATGTGTTAATGCTTGAAAACACCAAAAGTTAGAATTGTTTTTCATAAGATGTGTGTAATGCAGATTTAAGAAAAAAATCTATGCATTAAAGACAATTGTATAAAAGATGAAGGTCGTATGATTAAAATAAATTTTAGTACATTAATATATAAATTCAATTACATTAAGATAGAAAATTAATTACATTATGATATTGATCTGCATACAAATGCTTATTGCAATGCTGTCTTGTTGTCTTGCACACTCATAAGATAAATGACAAACTTTACAAGGAATATAATGCAGTAATGTATCGAATGTAAAATTTTTGACCTAAATCTCAAGAGGAGTAAAGACATTAAGATATTGCATTCAGCAAATCAGATTGAGTCCTTAGGTGGATGCTGTTTACAATTTAAGCATGATCAAAAAGAATAATTAAATTGGTAAATTGTACGAGAAAATATGTTTATACCATTTGAAAAATTATCTTGGCTTATATACAATTTAAAATGCAGTATGTGTGATTTTGTCATTTAAAGAGGCCTTTTTACAAATTTTGGCATGTATTGAAGTTTGTCATTAAATGCTTTTTATTGATAAATGTCAACATTGGATCTAAAAAGCTCCAGTAAAAAAGCAAAAATAAAACTAAAGAAAAAAAAAGTAACCCTCAACCGGGCTCTAACCACTGACCCCTGGTGTAAAAGTCTGTCGCTTAGACCACGCGGCCATCGGTGATCATTCAATGAGTGATGTATTTTATACTTTATTTAAGCAATCCTCGTAGTATCACAAAATATAACAACAGCAACAGAAGTCTCCAAATCATTCGATCATTTCGCGTTGCAACGCTTTATAATTGTCATGTTTAAAAAATCGTCAAAGGATGCATATAATAGATACTTTAGAGCATACTCAATGTTCAGTATTTCTGTGTCGTCATAAAAATCATAACAAAAACAAAAAAATTGCGAATTTGAAACAATCTTTTTTATTTTGTCAATTTACCACAACACAAAAAGGCCCCTTTAATACGACACGTCATCTGAAAAGGTCCCACAGTGTATAGGATGACTGGACTTGACTGTATGTTTGTTTTATTAGCTAACCTGTCAAGAAGTGACATGGTGAGTTTATGTGACCGTGTGAATTCAGGCGTCCGTTGTGTGTGCGCGCGTGTGTGTGTGCGTGCGTCCGTCAACAATTTGTTTGTGTAGACAGTAGAGGTCACAGTTTCCATCCAATCTTTATGAAATTTGGTCAGAATGTTTATCTTGATCAAATCTGGGTTGGGATTGTATTTTCGTCATCTGGGGTGAAAACCTAGGTCACTAGGTCAAAAACTAGGTCAAATAATAGAAAAACCTTGAGTAGACAATAGAGGACGCAGTTTTCATCCAATCTTTATAAAATTGGGTCAGAATGTTTATTTTGATAAAATCTGGGTTGGAATTGTATTTGGGTCATTTGGGGTCAAAAACTGGGTCACTAGGTCAAAAACTAGGTCAAATAATAGAAAAACCTTGTGTAGACAGTAGAGTTCACAGCAATCCTTAATAAGAAATTTCGGCAAATCAGCGCCAGCTTTTTAAAAGTACTTCAACCAATAAAAACGCCGCTTTTTAACAGCGTTAGGCCCATCCATTGTAAAGCACTGCGTCTTTTTAACGCTTCTTATAAATGTTAGATATTTTTAAACCAATAGATTTTTATAAAGGCACCGCACCAACACTGCAAAGTTTTATATTTATACCAATGGTACAGCCCAGTAAAATCGGGCTGTCCATTTTATGGCCGTTTTTGGCTTTTTTATGCAGAGTTCTATGTTAAGCAGTGTGCTCGGGCAATGGTTTTTAACCGAAGTCCCGAGGGTAAATAACCCCATTAGTCAGTTAAGAGGTCACAGTTTTAATTCAATCTTTATGAAATTTGGTCAGAATGTTTATCTTGATGAAATCTGGGTTAGGATTGTATTTGGGTTATCTGGGGTCAAAAACTAGGTCAAAAACTAGGTCAAATAATAGAAAACCTTGTGTAGACAATAGAGGTCGCAGTTTTCATCCAATCTTTATGAAATTTGGTCAGAATGTTCATCTTGATGAAATCTGGGTTGGGATTGTATTTGGGTCATCTGAGGTCAAAAACTAGGTCACTAGGTTAAATAATAGAAAAACCGTCAACAATTTGTTTGTGTAGACCGTAGAGGTCACAGGTTTCATCCAATCTGTATGAAATTTGGTCAGAATGTTTATCTTGATGAAATCTGGGTTGAGATTGTATTTGGGTCATCTGGGGTCAAAAACTAGGTCACTAGGTCAAAAACTAGGTCTCTAGGTCAAATAATAGAAAAACCTTGTATAGACAATACAGGTCACAGTTTTCATCCAATCTTAATGAAATTTGGTCAGAATGTTAATCTTGATGAAATCTGGGTTGGGATTGTATTTGGGTCATCTGGGGTAAAAAACTAGGTCACTAGGTCAAATAATAGAAAAACCTTGTGTAGACAATAGAGGTCACAGTTTTCATCCAATCTTTATAAAATTTGATCAGAATGTTTATCTTAATGAAATCTGGGTTGGGATTGTATTTGGGTCACTTGGGGTCAAAAACTAGGTCACTAGGTCAAATAATAGAAAAACATTGTGTAGACAATAAAGGTCACAGTTTTCATCCAATCTTTATGAAATTTGGTCAGAATGTTTATCTTGATGAAATCTAGGTTGGGATTGTATTTGGTTAGTCAGGTGAGCGATTCAGGGCCATCATGGCCCTCTTGTATTAAGTTTGAACCTTGAATCTCATAGACCTTTATGAATGCAGATATAATAGCAATTCTTACACCAAAATTTAAATTAAAAAACAAAACTTTTTTTTTAGAGCCCTAGATCTGTACTTAGATAACGAGATAGAGCGTGTCCACGCGCAGAAGTTTGTCCGTCATCTGGTAGTCCTGGTTCCTGGCGCTGTTCCACGTTCACTCCTTAATCCTCTTGTTGCCATAGGCAGTGATGGGGGGACAGAGAGAGACCGGATGGTCAGGGCCTCCCTGGCCTGCCTCTGTGAACTGAGTACGCTCGAATTGACATAGTGACATACGAGACTCGTTCTGGAAAAATGGTGCTTAATGAATTTGCGTAAAGTGTTGTCACAAATTAGCCTGTCCAGTACGCTGATCAGGGACAGCACTTGCGGCGTTTTGGATTTTTGTATGCACTAATCCCCATTTTGCCAGAGCATGCAGCATATTTATTGATTTTTTAAATATTAATAAAAGTAAATCTTACAACAGTAAAATGTATTCTGTAATTGTAACAAGTGTGATCCCCATACCATAAAATGTATTAAAGTATTAATGATTTAAATAACGTTTTGTAAGACCAGTTGTGAGAACGGTATCAAATAGAAGTAGGGCTGAGCACCCTGATATTTTTCTTAAGATCTTTTCTTATGTGAAACCTTTTTTAAAAATAGGTTATTTGTACATAACTATTAATTTTATTCCTGAGCATCAGAATTGCAAAAGAGATTTAACAATTATTAATAATAGAACAAAAATTGTTCGTACACCTTTCCCGCTCAGAAGAAAGTTCAAATTTCTATATACAACTAGCAAAAAAACATGTTTTATGCTGTTTGCTGCTAATCAGTAGCAAAGGAATGGAAATTAAAGCTTTAAAATTTGAATCTTGTCTTAAATACAATTTGATTTGTTAGGGACTACAAACTAATGAAAGTGCATTTATGAGTGTTAAAGGGTTAATAAAGTAAACTTTTGCCCCATTCACAGCCTATGCCAATCCAGAGCTTGTGTCCCAGTGTGGGGGAATCAGCATGCTTCTGAGGAAGATACTGGACTCCCCAAACTATCCCAGAATCAACGAATCCCTCGTGGCAACCATCCTCCATCTCGTGAATTACCCTGCCACGCGGCACTACATACATTGTAACACAGACCTTGAGGTGTGTGTTTATGCCACCCTAAAGTAGCAGTTGAACTGTCCGTCAGTCAGTGTGTCTGTCCGTCTGTCTGAAAAAAAACTTTTAACATTGGCCATAACTTTTTAAATATTGAAGATAGCACCTTGATATTTGGCATGCATGTGTATCTCACGGAGCTGCACATTTTGAGTGGTAAAATTTCAAGGTTTACATCATCCTTCAAGGTCTAGGATCGAAAAAACAAAGTCAAGGGAAGTAATAAGCTTTAAATGGACATAATTATCTGATCTTCCCACGTATATATTTTTGTTAAATAAATCAAAGCGGCGCAGTAGGCAGAATTGTGTTTCTGACAAACACATTGTGGTAAAAGGTCAAGGTCATCCTTTACGGTCTACGGTAAAAAATACAGATTTAAGGGAAGTAATAAGCTTTAAAAAGGGAGAAAATTATTCAATATTGAACATAGCCAGTTTATATATTTGGCATGCATGTGTATATCATGGAGCTGCTCATTTTGAGTGGTGAATCTACAGTCATGGTAGTGGCTTTTAATTATTTGCTACTAAAAATAGAGATTTGTTACAGACAATTATTTTCAAGGGAAGTAATTTATATAATTATAAATCTCATATTATATATTTCCTTACCAAGAATTTAAGTTTTTTTCACAGTTTCTGTACAGATTTATTATTTTGATTATTTATAACCCAAATGATTTATTTTTCAAAGTTTTTTTTTAAATGATATAATTATAATTTCTTTAATGTTCATTACATACCTGTGGACTTCTGTCAACTATGATCTCTTTGATAAACCACAGGCCTTGGTTGTCAGTGATGTCTGACATGGTCATAATTGACTGTGAGACCCCCCCACCCTCCCCCCACCCCCCCCCCCCCCACCCCCCACCCCACCCCCCACCCCCTCCCCTTTGATTGGACAAAATTCAAGGGAAGTAATAACCTTTAAAGGCAGATGATTTCTATACATGCAAATTGATAAATAGAAATTTTATTTCAATGCAGTGCAGTAGGGGGCATTGTGTTTCTGACAAACATATCTCTTGTTTGGAGCTCTTTTTAAATTGTTAATCGGTTTTAGGCCCTTAAACAAAGAATTTAGTCAACCATTAAATGGCTTGGTGGATGGATGGGTCAAATGAATTGTAAACAGCAAGTACTTTGTTTTCTTTCTCAGTAGCTTTTCGAAAGTTTTCTAATTCTTTTTTTCTTAGTCCATTAAAAAATATATCAAAAGTCAGTAAAACAGTTCTAATTGCGTCCAACATGTATTTGTGTATTAACATTCAGATATGTGCCATACTATTTCAGCAACTGATTGCGCCATTCACTGACTGCCACTTCAGTTACTCTGGTGAAACAAATGAGCAAGTGAAGTAAGTAATGAAGTCTTCTGTGTATGAGTTACATATCAAACTATGTGTTTGTGACATTGTTTTCATAAAAAAGGAGATAAATGTGGCATTAAAACTTTTAAGCAAATTATACTATTATAAAGGAATCTCTTTACTTTCGAATGAATGAACATCGTTATTTTGTGATGTATAAACTAAACCAATTCAAATAAATTTTATGAAATGTATATGTAAATTAACATCATAAAGTAAAAAAATAAATTTTAAGGATATGTTAAGCTTCAGCAATTTTTTCCTTCTTTATTCAGCACCGGAAAGTCCCAATTATTGTCTGTAAAAATCCCAATTGAAGGTTGCCACCACCCCAACAAATTTTAATGCCCCCTTTCGAAGAAGAGGGGGTATAATGCTTTGCTCATGTCGGTCTGTCAGTCGGTCTGTCCGTCCACCAGGTGGTTGTCAGACGATAACTCAAGAACGCTTGGGCCTAGGATCATGAAACTTCATAGGAACATTGATAATGACTCGCAGATGACCCCTATTGATTTTGAGGTCACTAGGTCAAAGGTCAAGGTCACGGTGACCAGAAAAAGTAAAATGGTTTTTGAATGATAACTCAAGAACGCATAGGCCTAGGATCATGAAACTTCATGGGTAGATTGACCATGACTTGCAGATGACCCCTATCGATTTTGAGGTCACTAGGTCAAAGGTCAAGGTCACGGTGACCCGAAATAGTAAAATGGTTTCCGGATGATAACTCAAGAACGCATACGCCTAGGATCATGAAACTAAATGGGTAGATTGATCATGACTCGCAGATGACCCCTATTGATTTTGAGGTCACTTGGTAAAAGGTCACCGTGACGGTGACCCAAAATAGTAAAATGGTTTTCGGATGATAACTCAAGAACGCATACGCCTAGGATCATGAAACTTCATAGGTAGATTGATCATGACTTGCAGATGACCCCTATTGATTTTAGGGTCACAAGGTCAAAGGTCAAGGTCACGGTGACCCGAAATAGTAAAATGATTTTCGGATGATAACTCAAGAACGTTTTTGCCTAGGATCATGACACTTCATAGGTACATTGATTGTGACTCGCAGATGACCCCTATTGATTTTCAGGTCACTAGGTCAAAGGTCAAGGTCACAGTGACAAAAATCGTATTCACACAATGGCTGCCACTACAACGGACAGCCCATATGGGGGGCGTGCATGTTTTACAAACAGCCCTTGTTAGAATAATTTCTCTGTGCAGCTCTATGGATTTAAATAATATTGACAACTCTTAGTTATCAATTCTAAAGTATTTGTGTGCAGACCACACAACAAGAATTTTCCCAATTTCAATTTTTTATGCCCACATTTTTCCCAAATTGGGCTGGTAACAGTACATATCTAGTTGGGCAAATAAATTGCTGTGTTAGGCTCTACTAACCAATAGACAATTGTCAGATTTCCAGTCTTTTCTAACATCACTAGACATATCTTTATGAAGAAGTTTTAAGGCATTTTTTTTGAGAGACTCTCATCCCATAGCTGCATTATATATGGCATCAAGAAATTATATGCACATGTACACAAACCTTTGCATGAGACAAGTACCGGTAGACATGACCAGAGAATAATATGAGTCATATTTTGGGAAAACTGGGCTTAATGCATTTTCTAAAGTGTCATCCCATTTTTTGCCTGTGAAGTTTGCGCAGCTTATCAGGTATAACACTTTCCAATTTGATTTACTTTTTTTTATTTAAATGAAGTCTCTTCAAAAGTATAATAAAGTTAAGGCTGAAAGTGCTGTCCCTGATAAGCCTTTGGGGCTGCTGGGACGACACTTTATGCACATGCTTAACGACACTATATGCACATGCTTAAGTTCAGTTTTCCTAGATTAAGGCTCATTTTCCATTCACCATTTTATAGCCTTGTTGAGGATCAGGAGACCCGGTTTGCTGCCAGCAGAATGGCTGTTGTCACGGTGATGAGGTCATGGCCCGGTATCATCAGGTTTTGTAGGCCTGACGGGGCTGGAATACAGTCCCTCATTGGCATCTTGTACCTCCCTTTCCAAGAAATTAGGGTATGTTGTTTTTTTTCACCTGAGCATAACATGCTGAGGGTGAGCTTTTTAATGAGATTTATTTCATCATCCAGAGTCAATATTTACCTTGTTAACACTCTATAGAGGCCTAAGTTAACTGCCAATCCTCATGAAACTTGGTCAGAACATTTGTCCTGATGATATATCAGAGTTCAAAACTGGGAATTAAAAACTAGGTCACAAGGTCAAATTTAAGAAAAAGCTTGTTAACACTCTAGAAAGTCACACTTTCCAATCTTTTTGAAACTTGGTCAGAACATTCTTTCTGATGATATCTCAGCCAATTTTGAAAATGGTTCTGGTCAGTTAAAAAACATGGTCACCAGGGTCGTTAAATGTTCCTTATTAAGCTGTAATGAAATTTTGTTTTCATTTTAGAAGTTAATTTTTTTTATTCAATCTTCATGAAGCTTTGGCAAAACATTTGTATGGGTGCATTGAAACAATCTTAACAGACAGGAAGTCACAGTTTTGGCACAATCTTCTTGTAACTTGCTCAGAACATGTATTTAAATGCTATTTTGGTCAGTTGAAAAGTAAGGCTTACTGGGGGCGGTTCAGCTTTCCTTACATTATTGTAAATACTATGAAATTCACATTTTTAGTCCCAAGTTCTTTAAACTTGCTTAGAATATTTTTCTTATGATATCTTGGCCATGGTCCGAAATGGTTTTGAAAAACAAGGCCTCCAGAGATGGGCAGTTTTCCATAAATAGTAATAGCGAAATCTTGTTTACTTTCTATAAGTAACATATTTGCCCCAATCATCATAAAATCTACCCAGAAAATAAGTTTTAATAATATGTTAGCCAAGTTTTAAAATTGTTCTGAAAACACTGCAAAAGCTTCAGAAATGTATTGCTTATGATTAACAAGAATTGAGTGTAAAACTATTGCATCTGGTTAAAATGATGATACAGTTTACTGCTTAACCAAAGATTTGAATGTGTCTTAATCAATCATTCTCCTCTTTATTATAATTCATTTTATTTTGTTATTTTACCCAGCATGCCTTGCTTGAGCTGGTATACGAGCTGTTCAGGATCAACCTGCCTGACTCCACAAGCGACTTTACACAGGCTCTTTTAAGTGTTGGTAAGAAACGATGACATTAAGTATTGGTAAGAAACAATTACATTAGGAATTGATAAGAAAACATTACATTTAGTATTGCAAAAAAAACAATTACATTAAGTGTTGGTAAGAAACGATGACATTAAGTATTGGCAAGAAACAATTACATTAAGAATTGATAAGAAACAATTACATTTAGTATTGGTAAGAAACGATGACATTAAGTATTGGCAAGAAACAATTCATTAAGAATTGATAAGAAACAATTACATTAAGTATTGGTAAGAAACAATTTCATTAAGACTTGGAAAGAAACAATTCACTAAGTATTTGAAAGAAACAGGACATTTAAAGCCATTTGACAAAAAAGCCTAGATATGATTGGTTGTATAAGACATTTGACCGGATTTATAACCATGGCTACTAACACACAATCTTAAGTATTGGTAACAGTTTGCTTTGTGATGCATATGCAAACTATTTCAGAAAAGATGATAGTAACAATTTCTTTAGGCGATTGGCAATACAAAAAATAATTTGTAACTATCGCTTTTAAGGTAACACTCTTGACATTTGGTAGTAAATTATGGTAATTATACAATTAAGTCTCTTAGGATTTGCAATTACTGTAAAACATTGCTTATCATATCTTGTCATGAATGGAAATATTATAATCTTAAACATTTACTCCAACAAGTTGGTAGATTATGGTTAAACACACACATTTAATAATCAGTATTACCGATAGCTCTGAAACTGTCTTTTGTGTTTGTTTTTTTAGACCTTAATTTTAAAAAGACTGAAATATGTTATTTCCTTAATCATATTTATCTATTTATTTAGATCCTTCAAAGATGATGGAAAGCTGGCATATAACAGAAGGATTTGTAGCGAATGAAGCAAAGTCAATCCTTCCAAACATAGCAACTATTAGGTGAAAAAATATTAACAGAAACATATTTAATGTTTGATTATTACCTGTCAATTAATATCTGATAATGTCTCAGGAACAATTTAAACCTTTGCAATGTTCTCATTACATGAATGTGTGCATTAAATGATTTCTTATAACCAAGGTTAAGACTTAATTGAACTACCCTTTACTAAGGTCATTATTTGAAAAAAAGTATTCAATTGGGAGATGGGCTTGAGTCAACTTGACGTATTTATGTATCCAAAAATACCTTTTCCTTAAACTTCCTTAAACTTATTTTTGTCATATAGCATGGTCTTGCCAACCAAATGATATGCCATTCAAATAATTTGTAAATATACTAATTGAACATTCATACTTCTTGTACTGTTCATGCCCCAAAAGTGACATCAAGTAAAGGCAACAAAGTACTACACAATGTTTGACACCAGTTACTTGACTTTCAGGCCTAATTTAGTGGAAAACCATCTTGCCCTTCTCTTGTCAGCCTGGATCCGTGCTGGGATTCTTAGTGTAAGTGAAATGGATTTGGAAATATATTGAGCCTCACTATGGGAAAATAGGGCATAAAACATGTGGGAAAATGGGGCTTAATACATGAGGGAAAATGGGGCTTAATACATGTGGAAAAATGGGGCTTAAATCATGTCAGAAAATGGCCCTTAATACATGTGGGAAAAAGGAACTTAATACAAGTGGGAAAATGAGGCTTAATACATGTGGGAAAATAGGACTTAATACATGTGGGAAATGGGGCTTAATAATATGGGAAAACGGGGCTTAATACATGTGGGAAAATGGGGCTTAATACATATGGGAAAATGGGGCTTAATACATATGGGAAAATGAGGCTTAATACATGTGGGAAAATAGGACTTAATACATGTGGGAAAATGAGGCTTAATACATGTGGGAAAATAGGACTTAATACATATAGAAAAATGGGGCTTAATACATATGGGAAAATGAGGCTTAATACATGTGGGAAAATAGGATTTAATACATGTGGGAAAATAGGACTTAATACATATAGAAAAATGGGGCTTAATACATTTGGGAAAATGAGGCTTAATACATGTGGGAAAATAGGACTTAATTCATGTGGGAAAATGAGGCTTAATACATGTGGGAAAATAGGACTTAATACATATAGAAAAATGGGGCTTAATACATATGGGAAAATGGGGCTTAATACATATGGGAAAATGGGGCTTAATACATATGGGAAAATGGGGCTTAATACATGTGGGAAAATGAGGCTTAATACATGTGGGAAAATAGGACTTAATACATATAGAAAAATGGGGCTTAATACATGTGGGAAAATAGGACTTAATACATGTGGGAAAATGGGGCTTAATACATGTGGGAAAATAGGACTTAATACACGTGGGAAAATGGGGCTTAATACATGTGGGAAAATAGGACTTAATACATGTGGGAAAATAGGACTTAATACATATGGGAAAATGGGGCTTAATACATGTGGGAAAATAGGACTTAATACATATGGGAAAATGGGGCTTAATACATGTGGGAAAATAGGACTTAATACATATGGGAAAATGGGGCTTAATACATGTGGGAAAATGGGGCTAAATACATATGGGAAAATAGGACTTAATACATATAGAAAAATGGGGCTTAATACATGTGGGAAAATGGGGCTTAATACACGTGGGAAAATGGGCCTAAATACATGTGGGAAAATTGGGCTTGATACATGTGGCTTAATTTATGTGGGAAAATGGGGCCTTTAGTTTAAAGGAAGTATATTCTGAATAAAAATCGAGTCTGGTCGAAAGTATAGTCCCTGATTTGCCTCTTCAGACTGCAATGGGTTATCTGGGATGATACTATGCAGTGTATGCACAAACATCTCTTCAGACTGCAATGGGTTATCTGGGATGATACTGTGCACATACATCTCTTCAGACTGCAATGGGTTATCTGGGATGATACTATGCACATACATCTCTTCAGACTGCAATGGGTTATCTGGGATGATACTATGCACATACATCTCTTCAGACTGCAATGGGTTATCTGGGACGATACTATGCACATACATCTCTTCAGACTGCAATGGGTTATCTGGGATGATACAATGCACATACATCTCTTCAGACTGCAATGGGTTATCTGGGATGATACTATGCACATACATCTCTTCAGACTGCAATGGGTTATCTGGGATGATACTATGCACATACATCTGTTCAGACTGCAATGGGTTATCTGGGATGATACTATGCACATACATCTCTTCAGACTGCAATGGGTTATCTGGGATGATACTATGCGCATACATTTCTTCAGACTGCAATGGGTTATCTGGGATTATACTATGCACATACATCTCTTCAGACTGCAATGGGTTATCTGGGATGATACTATGCACATACATCTCTTCAGACTGCAATGGGTTATCTGGGATGATACTATGCACATACATCTCTTCAGACTGCAATGGGTTATCTGGGATGATAAAATGCACATACATCTCTTCAGACTGCAATGGGTTATCTGGGATGATACTATGCACATACATCTCTTCAGACTGCAATGGGTTATCTGGGATGATAAAATGCACATACATCTCTTCAGACTTCAATGGGTTATCTGGGATGATACTATGCACATACATCTCTTCAGACTGCAATGGGTTATCTGGGATGATACTATGCACATACATCTCTTCAGACTGCAATGGGTTATCTGGGATGATAAAATGCACATACATCTATTCAGACTTCAATGGGTTATCTGGGATGATACTATGCACATACATCTCTTCAGACTTCAATGGGTTATCTGGGATGATACTATGCACATACATCTCTTCAGACTGCAATGGGTTATCTGGGATGATACTATGCACATACATCTCTTCAGACTGCAATGGGTTATCTGGGATGATAAAATGCACATACATCTATTCAGACTTCAATGGGTTATCTGGTATGATACAATGCACATACATCTCTTCAGACTGCAATGGGTTATCAGGGATGATACTATGCACATACATCTCTTCAGACTGCAATGGGTTATCTGGGATGATACTATGCACATACATCTCTTCAGACTTCAATGGGTTATCTGGGATGATACTATGCACATACATCTCTTCAGACTGCAATGGGTTATCTGGGATGATACTATGCACATACATCTCTTCAGACTGCAATGGGTTATCTGGGATGATACTATGCACATACATCTCTTCAGACTGCAATGGGTTATCTGGGTCGATACTATGCACATACATCTCTTCAGACTGCAATGGGTTGTCTGGGATGATACTATGCACATACATCTCTTCAGACTGCAATGGGTTATCTGGGATGATACAATGCACATACATCTCTTCAGACTGCAATGGGTTATCTGGAATGATACTATGCACATACATCTCTTCAGACTGCAATGGGTTATCTGGGATGATACTATGCACATACATCTCTTCAGACTGCAATGGGTTATCTGGGATGATACTATGCACATACATCTGTTCAGACTGCAATGGGTTATCTGGGATGATACTATGCACATACATCTCTTCAGACTGCAATGGGTTATCTGGGATGATACTATGCACATACATCTCTTCAGACTGCAATGGGTTATCTGGGATGATACTATGCACATACATCTGTTCAGACTGCAATGGGTTATCTGGGATGATACTATGCACATACATCTCTTCAGACTGCAATGGGTTATCTGGGATGATACTATGCACATACATCTGTTCAGACTGCAATGGGTTATCTGGTATGATACTATGCACATACATCTCTTCAGACTGCAATGGGTTATCTGGGATGATACTATGCACATACATCTCTTCAGACTGCAATGGGTTATCTGGGATGATACTATGCACATACATCTCTTCAGACTGCAATGGGTTATCTGGGATGATACTATGCACATACATCTCTTCAGACTGCAATGGGTTATCTGGGATGATACTATGCACATACATGAACCACAGTTTTCCCAGAGTGAGGCTCTTTAAGAAAAGTTTAGGGCTCTGTCTTATCAGAAATCTGTTAAAAAGTTAGTTTTAAGTGAATTTTGTGTCTTCAAAATGTACATGTATATTGTCAATATGTTACTTGAATAAAAGACCTGTGAGGGTACCAAAAAAGATCAATTACTAAACTTGGGTAATGTTAGAAGGTGGCTCAAAGTATTTTTTAAATCATTAAAAAAATTATATCATTATTTATTAGCTTGGTTGTTTTCGGAGAAAACCCGGGGTATTTTCATAGCCAGCTCGTCGTCCGCCGTCAGCGTCGTGCTAAAACCTTAACATTTTGTTAAGGTTTTGAACATTGTCTCTTAAATCAAAGTGCTTCAACGTACAACTTTGAAACTTCATATGTAGCTGCACCTTGATTAGTTCTACATGCCACACCCATTTTTGGGTCACTAGGTCAAAGGTTAAGGTCACTGTGACCCCTAAAAAAAATAATCTGACAATCATTTGTTTAAAACTGCACCCGCAGCCAAGCGTGGCACCCGTTATGCGGTGCTCTTGTTGTACAAAGCTTAACAAGACTGGCGTCTTGATTTGAATATCTTCTTATCAATAAAAACTTAAATAGAGTATTAATTTATATTGAAAATATTTAGTATTTTCTTAGTGACTTGACGGCAGACATTTTGTTTTCAGTATGAAACAATTGAAATTGTTAGAAATAATTATTGCCGCCATTTTTTGTTTGTTCGAATGTTGCAAAGAATTTATTTATGATAACAAATACACCTTAGTACACCTATTGACAGTCTGTATGTCTGTTACGGGTATGTTTCCTGAGATCTCACATGGTCATTATAAAAATGTTGTCAGTTTTCAGAAGGGTATGTTTATTTGTTCATCACAAATTTTCAGGCATTGGTAGAAGTCATTATATCTACAGATGGTGAGCTCTATGTGCGGGCCGTCATTTTGCTGGGAGAACTTCTTTATTTGGCAAGTTATTAAACCATTTCTATTGATTTAAGAGCCGTTTCAATATTTTTTGCATTTTGATTTCAGTATTTAAAAAAATCAGTTGATAAGTACTAGAAACTGCATATGCTTCACAAAAATAAATTCTTGCCATTCTTGTCACTTATTCACGAATGTGGTGTTTGACTTGTCAGTATTTAATTTGTTTTAATAATAACTTATGATTCATTGTCTTCCAATGTATGCAATTCATTTTGCCTCACTCAAAAACTCATTGAATTCATTAGGTGATGTTGAAATTGTTTTAAAATTCTTTGATTAAGGACTATGTTTCCTTTATAGTAGTGGTAGTAGTAGTAAGTTTATTCTAAAGAAAGACCTCCGGCCCATAATTCAACATGTATACAAAATATATATACAAATAATACAGAGAGTTGTACCTACATATTTATTTACAATAACATTTTACTGGAGAAAAAAACAATCAAACATACTACAACTACAAGTTTTACGTTCCATATGAAAAACATATTAACTGGTTAACATTGAAGGCTATTTTTTTAATAACAAACTCACCCCATGTAATGGATTTAATTCAGGTTTTGTGTTTTGAAGGCATGCTGACTGAAACATGTTTTTAGCAACTCAAAAGCCACGGTGACTGGTCAAATGGTTACAAAATATTACAGCTTATATGAACTGCAGCTTCTTCAATTATGTGAGAATTTTGTAAGAAAAATTCCAAAAATGTTAACAGTATTTTGACAGCATGTTGTAAGCAACACTTGTGTCGCTAAGGTCAAATGCCTTGGTCTCCTAGGTCAAGGTTAAAAATAGCTTAAAGGCTTTAAAGTCAGGCTTTAAATTGAACGGTCAACTATGGCCATAATACAAAGAGGATATTTGTTGGATTCCATGGAATATGGATTTAAATTCACATGTGATCATTGAAAAATTATATATTTTCTATGATCACTCGTGAATTAAAATCGACATTCCACTGAATCCAACAAATTTTTCTTTATATTTTATGCTTTTTTGTCACCATTTATTTTCATTAAAAAAAGGGTTTAACTGGAGAATTTCACTGGAATAAATACACCATTTCATAAAAAATTATTGATTATTTTTTCTGCTTGAAAAAGTGAAATATTAGTTTTAATTCACTGATATTTCTCTATAAACCACTGGAAAGCATAGAATAAATACAGGTAATGTAACTTTTGTATTGAATTGTCAAAGGGACTTGTTTGCAGAATGTTGAAATGATAGTTGTCATCCTTTTTGGCCCAGGTTAAAAAATAAAAGAAGCAAAATTACACTAATGACATAGACTCATACTGAAAAAAGAAGATTCGCTTATGAATAATAATCTTTTGACATTGATAAAAGTACAGAGGGTTAAAAACTAGGATTGATTGAATTATTCTGGATGTTTCTGTAGTTGTTTTTTACTTTCATTACATCAGGGGGATCAGTGATTTTAAGAATCAAAATAATAATTGTTTAAACATAGAACAGGCGGTATAGCAGACACTGATTTAAGCCTGATGTAAAAACGTAGCAATTTGCAGAATTTACTACTTTAAAACAAGATCATTGTCCAAACATTGGTCCTGTGTATGTCTGTGACTGTGCCACATTCTTGTTTGTTAATGAAGATTATTTACCATAACACATGTACAACTAATTTACTAGTATTTACATATCCAGGCAAATCTGCTGCTGCCATCTGAATGCAGTCATCACAGTCATTATCTTCCCACACTGGTTGCTATGGCAAGCTCCATGGATACCCCCAGCAACCAGAGGCAGTAAGTAGTTGGGTCCTTATACATAATTCAGTGTATGATCCCAATATCATACAATTCTCAATTTTTTAATGCAACTCGGAAAATCAGGCTTCAGCATCTGCTAAGCTTAGTCATGAGAAAGATTGTAAACTCACAAACAATCACAAATCTTAGCTATGCAAATTTGGGCATACTCCTTCGCTAACTCTTGTTGGAGTCAGACTAAAAACTAAAACAAAAAACTACCTTGAACATCAAATTGAGCATGATTATCAAACTCATCTAACAATTTGAGAAAAAAAAATAAAGTTGGGTTAGAATATTGACTTGAGTATCTTGTTTCAGACAAGCGAGAAAGGCAGTCAGCTACTTGGACAGAATCCATTGCCTTAAGAAGCGAGGTCCCATTCCGTGCAGCCTGTACCTGGAACAGCTGCTGCGTCAGTCAGGCTTTTACAAGGACCGCCCCCTTTCCCTCAACATGCAGAAGAACAAGTTGCTTGACATGCATATACGAAAGGTATGGTGACATATTAAATAAAATTGACAAATAAATTAGGCTCGTCCTGGAGAAAGTGGGCTTAATGGACGTGCATAAAGTGTTGTTCCAGATTGGCCTGTGCAGTCCGCACAGGCTTATAAGGGACTACACTTTCTTCTTTGATAGAATTTGTTGCTTTAAGGAAGTCTAGGTGGAAAATGTGGTGCCTGATAAGCCTGTGTGGACTGCACAGGCTAAACTGGGATTTTACTTTACACACATGTATAAAGCACGGTTTTCAAAGAGCAACTCTCTCTTAAAATCAGTCTGCTAACTTCAACTACTTACATACAATTACATGGTTCATTCTGATACTATGACACTCTTAGTGACACTCTTAGTTTTTTCTGACAAAATGGCGGAATTTAAGTGTAAAAATCATTGGCTGAACTGCTTGTTTGATTTAAAGCTGGCGAGTGGTAAATGATAAATTTGTGCATGAATGCTTCAAAAAATGGGAGCCAGATCCTTTGTAATTTGATAGAATACATGTATTAAAACAGAATAAATTTAAAGTTCATATCAAGATAGTTTCTTAAGCATTTTACATGCCAATAATCATAAGAAGATCATGATTTAGAGGCACATAGACTTTTGAAGGCTTAAAGGTTAATAATAATTTGTAGAAATCAATGCATAAATGTAGTCAAGATATATTAGATAAATGAAAGCTAATATGATTTTTAACCAGGTTTTCCGAAGGAAAAAACTGGTTATTAGATTGGCGAATGCGGGCGGGCTGGCTGGCTGGCTGGCTGGCGGGCTGGCTGGCGGGCTGGCGGAACAAGCTTGTCCGGGCCATAACTATGTCGTTCATTGTCAGATTTTAAAATCATTTGGCACATTTGTTCACCATCATTGGACGGTGTGTCGCGCGAAATAATTACGTCTATATCTCCAAGGTCAAGGTCACACTTTGAGTTCAAAGGTCAAAAATGGCCATAAATGAGCTTGTCCGAGCCATAACTATGTCGTTCATTGTCAGATTTTAAAATCATTTGGCACATTTGTTCACCATCATTGGACGGTGTGTCGCGCGAAATAATTACGTCGATATCTCCAAGGTCAAGGTCACACTTTGAGTTCAAAGGTAAAAAATAGCCATAAATGAGCTTGTCTGGGCTATAACTATGTCATTCATTATGATATTTTAAAATCATTTGGCACATTTGTTCACCATCATGGGACGGTGTGTTGCACAAAAGAATCACGTCAATATCTCCAATGTCAAGGTCGCCACGACTAAAAATAGATTTATTTTAAAACAAACTTACAAAGGGTGTTAATTTTGTTTGTTCATTTAAAAAGTTCAGTTTGAGTTGTCTCCCTTTATCAGATTTTTTTTCACACTAAAAACCTGGTTTTGTGACAATTTTGTCCCTTGTTGATGGTTTTAATCAGAAAATGCTTGATTGCTTTCCTTATCTATAATAACAAGTTAATAAAGAAATAGGTTAAATGACTTGGTTGAAATACAGTATTATTTACGCCCATGGCATCTACTGATTCCTGAAGCCATATAGCTATTGGCCTATCCCTGCGTTCTTACGGCCATTATGAGTTACACTGCTAGTTATTGATGGTGTATGTGATATACACCCTCAGTAATTTCATACCATACGAGAGCGAAGCTTGGGTATGGTATGAAGTACTCAGGGTGTATATCCCATACGGCATACACCATCCGTTACTAACGGTGTAACGATTATATCTCAACTGACTACTCGATTACTAGGGGTGTATGGAAATAACTTGGGTATATGGAAAATACATCATGGCAGGGTTCCCAGCCAACCTGGAAATCAGGGAAAACCTAGAAAAAGACTCACTTTTTATGCTCCCCATATATATATATGGGGAGAATATAGTTGCCTGTTTGTCCTCTCGCACTTCCGTACTTCCGTACGAACTAAATTCTTGTCCGGAGCATAACTCTAAAACTACTGAAGGGATTTACTTTAAACTTTAAATATAAACAGATGGCAACTAGGAGAAGTGCAGTGACCAAGAACCATAACTCTATCTACCTTAGTTTTTTAATTATCTCCCCTTTTATATAATTTCAAAGTTAATTTTTGTCCAGAGCATAACTTTAAATCTACTGAAGGGATTAACTTGAAACTTGAAATATAAACAGATGGCAAGTAGGAAATGTGCAGTGACCAAGAACCATAACTCTATCTACTTTAGTATTTGAATTATCTCCCCTTAAATATAATTTCAAAGTAAATTTTTGTTCAGAGAATAACTCTAAATCTACTAAAGGGATTTACTTGAAACTTGAAATATAAACAGATGGCAAGTAGGAGAAGTGAAGTGACTAAGAACCATAACTCTATCTACCTTAGTTTTTGAATTATCTCCCTTTATTTAATTTCAAAGTCAATTTTTGTCCGGAGCATAACTCTAAATCTACTAAAGGGATTTACTTGAAACTTGAAATATAAACAGATGGCAAGTAGGAGAAGTGCAGTGACTAAGAACCATAACTCTATCTACCTTAGGTCACTTGGGTCAAGGTCAATGTCACCAAAGCGAATATTAGATTTTCCTTCACACTTTTGTTACAGTTTCTCATAGCGCCTCAGGGCCCTCAATCCATGGGTAGCGTGTTGATACTCATAGCAGGGGGAATTTTTGCGGCATTTCCCTTTTTGGGGGATTTTTTACTAACTCTCTAATTATTACATTTGCACATGTTTGCACTATGTTCATTGCTTTTTTCATAATTAAGTATGTTTGACAAGATTAAATTAAAATAGAATTTATATATAATAATCATGAGACACATCTATTAAAAAAAAAAGAATTTTTTTTAGGGGGGATTTTTCCGTCCAAAAGGGGAAAAAAGTATACTTTTCAGGTGGGAGAATGCGACCGAATGACAGATTGAGGGCCCTTTGCCTTCAATACTTTACCGTTCTCTTTCATATTTGGCATGTAGGTACCTTGCATATGTGGCATGTAGGTACCTTACATGGACCTTTACCTTTTTGATGAGGTTTGAGGTCACTGGAGTCAAGGTCAAGGTCACTGAGGCTAATATTAGATTTTCTCACTTTTTTCCACACAACCCATATATCAACAAAGCATCATTGGGGAACATCCATCAGTTTTACTGATATCTCTGTTTCAGTCAGGGAAAAGTCAGGGAATTTGTAAAAAGTTCCTGAAATCAGGTTTAACTCAGGGAATTTTGTTTGGTCAGACTTTCCCAACTTGTGTTGAGAAGTCCATACAATTAAAACAGCAAATTGATTCCTCTGCATGGCCATGGTGGATTTGTAGTATACATGTAGCTCAGTTATGTCTGCAACTGCTATTTATTGAGGATGTCTAAAACAAGAAATAGGTCGAAATTACGATTGTGTAATTTTCCATCAGGGAAAAATCAGGCAATTTTGTTCATACAAAAAGCTGGGAATCCTGCATGGGCAAGTGACCGCTCTAAGCCAATCAGATAAGGTCATTTATGTAGGAGGTGAGATATATGAGGTTAACCTTAAATGACTAGTGTAATTTAATAACAATAAAGTTTTGATACTTGCACGGATGTTATCTTTGGTTACTCTACATATCTCCATGCACTTACTTCATTTTAACCTTGACTTTGACATACTTTTGGACTAAGACTTATGCATAAGGTCCAAGTTCTTGGTTACCCATTTTTAATCTAAATGACATTGACCTATTTTTTAACTTTCTTCAGAAGATCCAATTTTTGGGTTAAACCAAAATGAAGCGTTTCATGTTTCATCAATACCATTTGCTGCAAATCTTTGATACTTGCATGAATGATGTCTTTGAGCACTCTCAATACATCCAAATCACCTGACCTCATTTCGACCGTGTCATCGACGCTCTTTTGGACTCTTTTTGACCAATTTTTTACTAAGTCAGAAATTCCTTTATTCTTTGTGAACACATGGTTAAGCAAATTGAAGTGTTTTTCTAACGCAAATATCGCTTGCTTCAGAGCTTTTATATTTGGAAGGATGTTTTCTATGAACACTCTCAAAACACCCACCTCACCAGCCTCAATTTAAATTTGACATCCTTTTGGACTAATTCAGGCAGTCTAAATTTCTGTTTAATAAAAAAAGACTGTTTCTTCAAGATCAATGCTTCCTGCTAACAAGCTTGGATACTCATCACCATGCATTCTTACATCACCTTATCTCCCTTTGACATTGACATTGATCTAATTTTTTAAACATTGAGCATGGTGTTCGCTGTTTTTTGTTAAGACAACATGCAGAATATTCTGTGTCAATGCGGCATGTGGGGGTATTTGTCACGTCTGTGACAAAGTTCATGTTTGAAATTTACAATAAATGGGTTGTTATTAACTCCAGGCAGAGATAGCTCATCTTTCCAGGAAGGTAAAACGTGTTGCTGATGTGATAATTGTTGAGTGTAATCTGGAATTGTTGCTGGAGCTGTGATAGTTGCTGTATGGGCAATTAGTATAATATTGTATCTGTACATGCATGTTATTGTACTCTAAAAAATACATGTGTTTAATTTGTATGCCCTCAGAGCAATAGGCATTGAGTATTGCACTTGTCTGTCAGTACATTCAGCTTGTGTTTTCAACAGCTCTTAAACTTTTTGATGGATCTGGCTTCAATCAAAGTGGAATGACCTTGATGTTTACATAATTTTAAAGAAAGGAATTTTAGCTGTGGCAGGCAAGTGAATTTTAGCCTCTCTTTTTTAGCTCAACTGATTGCTCAGGTAAGCTTTTGTGACCGGTCTTTGTCCGTCTTCAGTCAGTCCGTCCGTCCGTCGTCCACATTAGGTTTTTAAACACTCTAGAGGCCACATTTCATGTCCGATCTTCATGAAACTTCGTCAGAAGATTTGTCCCAATGATATCTCGATCAAGTTCATAACTGGGTCATGCTGGGTCATACTGGGTCAAAAACTAGGTCACTAGGTCAAAAAAAAGAAAAACCTTGTAAACACTGTAGAAGTCACATTTCATGCCCAATCTTCATGTAACTTTGTCATAATGTTTGCCTTAATGATATGATGGTCGAAATCAAAAGTGGTTCTGGTCCGTTAAAAAACATGGCCGCCAGTGGGCAGGGCAGTTTTCCTTATTTGGCTATTGAGAAACCTTGTAAACACTCTAGAAGTCACAATTTTTGCCCAATCATCATGAAAGTTGGTAAAAACATTAGTTTTATTGATATCTCGAACGAGATCGAAATGGTCCAGATCGGCGAAAAAACATGGCCGCCAGTGGGCAGGGCATTTTTCTCTATATGTATATAGTGAAAACATGTAAACACTCTAGAAGTCACATTTTTTGCCCAATTTTCATTAAATTTGGTCAGACCATTTGTTTCCTTGATATGAGAGTTGAGTTTGAAAATGGTTCCGGTCAGTTGAATAACATGGCTGCAATTGGGGGGGGGGCAGTTTTCCTTATTTGGCTATAGAGAAACCTTGTAAACACTCTAGGAATCACAATTTTTGCCCGATCATCATGAAAGTTGGTCAAAACATTGGTTTTATTGATATCTCGGACGATTTCGAAAATGGTCCAGATCGGTGAAAAAACATGGCCGCCAGTGGGCGGGACATTTTTCTCTATATGTATATAGTGAAAACATGTGAACACTCTAGAAGTCACATTTTTGGCCCAATTTTCATGAAATTTGGTTAGAACATTTGTTTCTTTGATATGAGAGTTGAGTTTGAAAATGGTTCCGGTCAGTTGAATAACATGGCTGCCAGAGGGGGGGGGGGCAGTTTTCCTTATTTGGCTATAGAGAAACCTTGTAAACACTCTAGAAATCACAATTTTTGCCCGATCATCATGAAAGTTGGTCAAAACAATGTTTTTATTGATATCTCGAACGATTTCGAAAATGGTCCAGATCGGTGAAAAAACATGGCCGCCAGGTGGGCGGGGCATTTTTCTCTATATGTAAATAGTGAAAACATGTGAACACTCTAGAAGTCACATTTTTGGCCCAATTTTCATGAAATTTGATTAGAACATTTGTTTCTTTGATATGAGAGTTGAGTTCGAAAATGGTTCCGGTCAGTTGAATAACATGGCTGCCGGAGGGGGGGGGGGGGCAGTTTTCCTTATCTGGCTATAGAGAAACCTTGTAAACACTCTAGAAGTCACAATTTTTGCCCAATCATCATGAAAGTTGGTCAAAACATTGGTTTTATTGATTTCTCGGACGAGTTTGAAAACGGTCCAGATCGGTGAAAAAACGTGGCCTCCAGTGGGCGGGGCATTTTTCTCTTTATGTATATAGTGAAAACATGTGAACACTCTAGAAGTCACATTTTTGGCCCAATTTTCATGAAATTTGGTCAGAACACTTGTTTCCTTGATATGAGAGTTGAGTTTGAAAATGGTTCCGGTCAGATGAATAACATGGCTGCCGGGCGGGGGGCAGTTTTCCCTATATTGCTATATAGAAACCTTGTAAACACTCAAGAAGACACAATTTTTGCCCAATCATCATGAAAGTTGGTCAAAACATTGGTTTTATTGATATCTCGGACGAGTTTGAAAATGGTCCAGATCAGTGAAAAAACATGGCGGCCAGTGGGCGGGGCATTTTTCTCCATATGTATACATGTATGGTGAAAACATGTTAACACTCTAGAAGTCACATTTTTGGCCCAATTTTCATGAAATTTGGTCAGAACATTTGTTTCCTTGATATGAGAGTTGAGTTCGAAAATGGTTCCGGTCAGTTTAATAACATGGCTGCCGGGGGATGGGGGGGGGGGGGGGCAGTTTTCTTATATTTATATAGTAAAAAAAGCTTGTGAACACTCTAGAATTCACATTTTTTGCTCAATCATCATGAAACTTGGTACAAAGATTGGTTTAATATGTATCACATTATAAATGCCATAATTATTGTTCTTAGATTGTCCAAATTTTTATTATATTATACAAAATCCTTGTAAACACTCTAGAGGTCACAATTGTGTTTCAGATTTTATGAATCTTGGTCATAATATTTATTTTTGTAAGCAAAGTTTGATGTTTGGTAAGGGGGATCAACTCAAAATATAGGTCACCAGGTCTAATCTTACAAAAACAAAAACACTACATATGCCAGAGCTTTGGTTCAATAATGATGAAACTTGACCAGGATGTTTGTCTGGACAATATCTAGGTCAAGTTTGAAGTTTGGTAAAGATTGAATGAACCGACTCCTCTCAGTTGAGCGAACTAGGGCCATCTTGGCCCTCTTGTTTTGCAATAGAATATATAGTGCCAAAATTTTATGTTTTCAACTCCTCTTTGACTTCAGAGCGATTTTCCACAGTTGAGTGAACTGTTTGTGTAGATAATCACAAAGATAGGATTTTTTTCTATGACATGTTTTGTCAAATTATGGCCCTTTGTATGTGTTATTCCATTAAGGAATATTTTATAGTCTCAATTTTTTTTTTTAATACCTCTGTAATGGCTTGATGGATATTGCTCCAACATTTAAAATAGCATGACCTTTATGTGTAGATGATTGTTTAGAAATGAAATTTGCTGCAAGCAGTTGCATTTTGGCACTTAGTCAGTTTTTTCACTTAAGAACATACAGTGCCCTTAATTGCGTGAACTGATCTCCTCTTTAAATTGCCTGGTGGATTTGTTTGAATAGTTGAATGACCAAAATGTGTAGTTGATTATAAAGTAAGCACTTTGGGCTTCAATGAAATTTCGTCCTAATATGATTTTGACTCTTTATCTGTTTTCCACTCTAGAATACAGTATTTGTGTGGCCCCACATCTCCTCTAAAACAGCTTGCTGGATTTTTGCAAAAAAAAATCAGCTAAATTAGCTTCACATGCAGATGTCAAGAAAGGAATTTTGCTACAACCAAGTTTTTTGCTGGATAATGGCCTTTTTTGACTGTTTCTTCACTTTATGCATGGTCGCCAAACTATTGTGCACTCCACTCCTCTGTAATTGCTTTGTGGAGTTCATTTTACAGCTGAATAACCTTAGTATGTAAATACATGTACATGTAAGGAAAGAATTGTTGAGGCAGCCAGTTATGCAGAACAAAGGCCCCTTTTGTACACTAAAGAATATGTTATGGATGTGTCTGTGTCCAAACATGTGTTGTGGGACAACAGTGTCAATGTTTAGATGTGAATGACCTATGTATGCATGTATTTAGTACATGCAAGGATATTGTGTATTGTTTACAGTAGAATCTACCAACAGATCCGCGTTATAACTTATAAATTCTGAGCTCATTTATTGCCATGATGTGTTGTCATTCACTAATACATGCATATCAACCCTAACATAGCGATAACTGTATACATACCTCTTTTGTAATGTGCTTATATATCCGCTAATCTAATTTAATTAAACATCAATAGACAAAATCTGGCCATTTAGGACAATATGAAGAATTTCATTAACACAAACATACGCCATTTTTCAGAGGTGTAAAGTGTTCAGTGCATTATGGGACAGAGCACTGTTCAGATTTAATTATAGCAACCAATACGAGTGAATTTGAATTAAGATTGAATGCATACAACTCAAGGGTCGTTTTATTGCGTCATATGCAGTCATGCAATAACATACACGCTTCCCGGGGACTTTCTGACTTGAGGAAGAAAATTATAGTGAATTTCTGTTAACAATTGATTATTATTTAATTTCTCTTTGCATGTTATTGTAGCAGGGTACGGTATAAGGAAAACTAATACTGACTTGCTATATGAGCTAGCTTTTATAGCGACGCGGTAGAGTGTTTGCCTGATTTGGAAATGGGATGTCCCGGGTTCGATCCCCAAAGTGGTCGGGGATTTTTCTGGCTGGGTAACATTGGCGCCCAACGTAAAAAACCCACCATGTGTGTCAGACATCCCACAGATGTCATGGCAAAAGGAAATTTGTGGAAGAATTTCACAATTGGAGGGTGTGTGTGTAGCAGGGTATGGTATAAGGAGAACTTATACTGCCTTGCTATATGAGCTAGCTTTTATAGCAACGCGGTAGAGTGTTTACCTGATTTGGAAACAAGAAGTACCGGGTTCGATCCCCAAAGTGGTCGGGGATTTTTCTGGCTGGGTTACATTATGATTTGTTTCATTTTAGCACACAATATTTTAATACATATTGACTACAAATAAGAATAAAATGAAACATGCCTCCTTAAACTTGTCAAAGCTGTCAATAATTCAAAAGATCAATAGCTCATAAATGGTTACTGAATTAGAGTGTGAAACATGGTAAAACACATGCTATTATTCACACCTTTATTTGCATAAAACATTATATTTTTCCCTGGTAATGGTTTGTTTATTATTGATTGTAATTGACTAATTATGTAATCAACACAATGGGCATCACCATACAGTCAAACCTGAATTCAGCGGTCAGTCAAGGGAAATGGCCAAAGTGACCGTTGTCCACAGGTGACTGTTGAATTCAGATCACCAATTTAAGATGGTTTGTCAGTTGGTAGTAGTGCTACCTCGTTACCCCACCCAGTCGTTTGCATACAGTGTTAAACAGATGCTCATTGCCGTTAACTAAGCATGATATCAGAATTTACTTACATTGAATAATACATAATGACATCTTATAGATTGATTTAATTTCATTTTGTTATTAAACTAAAGCAATGAATTTATCAATGCTAGTATAATTGGTTACTCATGCATCTCGATCATTCAGTAAATTAAACTTGTGACGTGTCGTTTACGTCACGTCCGTACAAGTCTCAAAAGCGGATTCGCTTTCATAAACCGATAGTACGGTGATATTGTACCGCTCTAATTCAAAGAAAAAGACGCAAAAAGTTTGTTAAAATTTATTCGTATGCAAACATCACACAAAAAGCATTTTAATTCAACAACCTCATACAAAATACAACGCTTCAAACTCACATTTGCATTCGATTCATACTTCTCCATAATTTCTCGCTAACGCTTAAGCACACTCTATACTTGCGTACGTCCAACACAGAGCTCACTTTCTATTACATGCGAACTTTTTCCAGATGCAAATAGTTTCAAACATTTGACTCGCTCCTCTAATGTGAGGAACTTAAGTTTACCAGTTATTGTTATTTCGTGATTTATTATTCCGATTGCTTTTAAAAGTGTTGTGAACGCTAGAAAGCTCTTTTAAAGAATGATCCGAAAATGTTATTTTAAAATCGATACTCAATGTTGTAAGTACAATGTGCTAATTAGCGGTCATATAATTAGCAAATATTACTTTAAACGTGTCAACAACTCTGACATATTTTCTGTTGAAGAAACCCCCACAATTATCCCCGGAAAACAAACCTTCTCAACACATTATAATTTGTTTACTCCCAGCGGGCCGCTTTTATAATATCAAAGGCAATTACCGCTATCAAACGCTTTAACCGCAAAATAGACGGACAAATGATGTGCAGTGTTTTTAATTTTCGCGACTCGAGACGACTGACACGTGACCGTTGATTTCAGTTCAAACATGAATTTCGGAGTTAAATATAGTGGTCGTTGGCCGTTATGGACAGGTGGCCGTTAAATTCAGGTGTAATATAGAGTGTTTTTCGTCGGGGGGATTCCAGACTGACCGTTGTCTGCAGGTGACCAGTAAATTCAGGTGGCCGTTAGGTCAGTTTTAACTGTATTTAATTTTCAATAAATATTTCGAAACTGAAATGGAAGGTTGGAGAAGAATGCCAAGACCCACCAGCGTTTTATTGGATTCAGCATTATAACAGCGCGCGTTATATTGGATTTAAAGTGTATTGTAGATTTGTCTGTGGGCCTAAGTGTCTATGTAGAGATGAACGACTGTTTGTTTGACATTATTTAGTACATGCAAGGATATTGCTTTTCGTTTAACATAATTGTCCAAATTGTTGTTTATCAGCTAGATCTAATTTTAAATATATAATTTATAATTAAAAAATAAGTCTTTTTTTTACCAAGATAAAGTTAAAAAAAGATCAATTTCTGATATTAATCTTGCTAAAATATGTGTGTGCTTGGAATCAAGTCATAGATGTAATTATGTATAGACTGTATACAGGTGTTGGTGATAAGGAAATACTTCAGAAATAAAACTACAGTCAAACCTGTGTTAAGCAGTTAGGCAAGGGTAGTGGTTAATGTGGCCACTCATTTCTGATAGAATCTACTCATTTTAAGAAACAAACACCAAAATCCAAAATGCAGATAATCTTTTAATGTCTAAAATATCGGTAAAATACATGTACATTACATTTGTATGAACAGTATTTTTACTGTAAATAGTAAGAGATAGAGGTTACCAGTGGGCCTTTATTTGTTTAAACCAGGCCAATGTAATCCTATAGCCCAAGGCTGATTGTCTATATCTGGAAAGGGTCTGATTGTGTGACGTCAACAGAGCAAACAGGAGTCAACATTCAGTCGTAGCTAACAGTGATAAAGAAAATTGCACCTAAAATTAATGAAAAATTGAAAATTGTATGAATTAAACATAGCATACATTAAGAATAATTGAAATATTGATTACAACTGGAACTGTAGATAAGATCTATGGCACTTAATTAGATTTAAGAAGTAATCAAACAAATATTCATGAATTACTTTCGTACCCCAATTACAACTTTAATCCAAAATAATAAAAATACAAACAAATGCACTCTCTTTTTCTGTCCTTTCATTTGTTAGTCTGCATTTAATTTAAACTATACTTTTTTTAAGCGTTTGTATTCAATGCTTAAAATTTTGACCCAAAAATGATTTACAAAATTGAATGACTGGTCACAGAAATTAAGTTGCAGGAGATACATAATAAATTGCATGTTTAGTTTAATTAAAATAAAGCCAACCATCCAAAAAAACAAACAAGATTCCAAAAAAGTGTGATTTAGGAAGCGCATTGTCTATTGTAAATCAAAGGTGGAGATGTATACCTTGTGGTCTGTTTTTAAATGGTTAACTATTGGTTCTTATTAACAATGCTTAATTTTCTTACCCACATAGATATGATAATTCCTGGTGAATTAAACACTGTCTGAAATGAGCACAAAGGATGAAAAAGTTGCACAGAATTAATCCTTCAAAGCAAAGTTTATGCCCTGAAAGAAAGAGAAATTGTTCTCCAAACTTTTACCATGTTTAATGGTTAATAGAACCAATGGTAAAACATTTCAACAGCTTGATCTTGGATTAAGTACCCATTTACATGTAGATGCTAGTTTTGACATATGTTTCAACATTTGGGTACTATACAAATGCTACTTACCTACTCTTTCTGTGTTTCAGCGCGCCTCCTCGTCTGAGGAGGTTTGTCTACAGACGTTAAGAGACACTCAGGTGCTCTTTACAAAGACAAGCCACAACTGGGACTGGGACCTCATAGAATATGTCCTCAAGGTACACCTCATTACCCCCACACCTTTATTATACACAAATGAAAAACGTTTGGAGAGGGTATATTTGAGCCATTTGATTGTTGTCTGTTGGTTGGTTATTTGATCAGTCAGTTGGTTTATGTAATTTTAAATATGCAATCATCATCAAATGAAGATTGCATATCAGCAAGAAGCTTTTTTCACCCAGTGATCTGCACATTTCTGATTTATTTGCTTTATATTGGTTATGTTCATAAAAAAGCTTAAGTTTGACATTTTACCCAAATAACCATGTTGCACTTATGATGTTTTTATGCCCCCTGATCGAACGAGCAGGGGTATATTGTTTTTGGCCTGTCTGTTTGTCTGTCATTCATTCATTCATTCATTGTGTGTGTCCCAAAACTTTAACCTTGGTTATAGTTTGATAACTTTTGCAATATTGAAGATAGCAACTTCATATTTGCCATGCATGTGTATCTCATGGAGCTGCACATTTTGAGTGGTGAAAAGTCAAGGTCATCCTTCAAGGTCAAAGGTCAAATATCATTGTATTTTTCTTTCCTAAATCTTTAACCTTCATTAAAGTTTGGTCATAACTTTTTTAATATTGAAGATAGCAACTTGATATTTGGCATGCATGTGTATCTCATGGAGCTGCACATTTTGAGTGGTGAAAGGTCAAGGTCATCCTTCAAGGTCAAAGGTCAAATTTATGGCTTCAAAGCGGCACAATAGGGGGCTTTGTATTTCTGACAAACACATCTCTTGTTATACATAGCTATGGCGATGAAACTGTGTTTTTTTGAAGGCTTAGAGACAATACATTTATGAGATTTTCAAATTAAGAATGTTTATGTTAGGTGTCTGTTATGGTTTCTGTATGCGATTTGCCGTTCATGACCAATTAAAAAATCATTGTATCTTTTGTCAATTTATTTTTTCAAATTGATAGTGTATTCTATTATGTACTTGTTTCAGTGGCCAGATGACAAGCTGAGAAAACTAGAAGATCAAACATATTCCAGGTTTGAATTCATTATTTGTATACAGGATGTTTATAAGCCATAACCACTAGTCATTGAAATAGACAATTAGGCTTTCTTTTTAAATTGTTTATTGATCCCGCAATCCCTGTTTAAAAAAAAATAAAAAATAAACAACATTTTTTTTCTTCTTTAATAGATGGTAAAGTGAAATAATTTTGTTGTTTCATGTGTCTTTTGATGAATTTTTCTTTGTATTATTATTGCATCCCAAAAATGGCCTTACCACACATTTTATTCATTGTGACACCACAGTGTTGTTCGTACCATTTAATAAATTAGAAATTAATACATTAAGTTTAAAGAAAAGTTCCAAGCATTCTTTTCTAATGAAATGGCTAAGTAAAGTTCATTTAGTAAATAATAATTAATTGGGATTAGTTTTTTGTTCACCCATTTTTTCCCAAAAAAAATCTGTTAACAAAGTAACACACAAAAATGAGCGTACTCAATTGTTATTTTACCAGAGATGTTTTCATTAAATTTCAGAAGAAAATTCTTTACCATATATACAAAATGATTTTTAGCTAGGCTGTCTTCGAAGAAAACCGGAGGTATTGTCTTAGCCAGCTCGTCGTGTCGTCCGACGTCCGCGTCGTGCTAAAACCTTAACATTTTGTTAAGGTTTTGAACATTGGCTATAAAATCAATGTGCTTCAACCTACAACTTTGAAACTTCATATGTAACTGCACCTTGATGAGTTCTACATGCCACACCCATTTTTGGGTCACTAGGTCAAAGGTCAAGGTCACCGTGACCTAAAAAAAACACAACAATTCTGACAAGCTTTCATTTATTCAAAACTGCGGTGCTCTTGTTTTTTTAAAGGATGATATAATTGAAGCTTGTTACTTTATTTGCAAAAAAATCAAATTATAATCAATATATACATTATAAAATAATAAGGTTTCATTTCCAACATTTTGATTGGGTGAAATGATGGTTTCCAAGAGTATGCACCCTTGAATGTCAATGACTTTAATGCATAATTGTGTAATACAGAAGCAGAAGGCTCTGCTGTTTGTTATCTGAAAGCTCATTTCAGTGCTTTTTGTTCTACTTGTGGCCGCAGGTTTATCAAGCGCCTCGCCTTCTTCTACAAGCCAACCAATCATCAGTTCTCTCGAGAACCCTCCGACCACGAGTTTCAGAAGAAGTACGCTCTTGTTGGCTGCCATCTTGTGGACTTTCTGATCAGATGTGAAACTGTGAGTGTGCCATTTATGATTGAAATATTTCTGTTTAAGTGCGACAATAAATATGTATCATATTATAATGCAAACAGCACCTTTGTAAGGGCGTAGAAATAAAAGAGCAAAATGGTCTTCATCTCAATCTAAATGAAAATGTAAATTATGTAACTCCAATTAGTAAGATTTCCATTTTTATTAATTTTATAGTTATTAAAGTTATATTCTTTTAAAAAGAAATGTTAAGTATGAGCCTCATTCTGGGTAAACAGGGTTTAATACATGGGCATGAAGTGTTGTCCCAGATTAGCCTGCTCAGTCCATACAGGGTTTAATACATGGGCATGAAGTGTTGTCCCAGATTAGCCTGCTCAGTCCATACAGGGTTTAATACATGGGCATGAAGTGTTGTCCCAGATTAGCCTGCTCAGTCCATACAGGGTTTAATACATGGGCATGAAGTGTTGTCCCAGATTAGCCTGCTCAGTCCATACAGGGTTTAATACATGGGCATGAAGTGTTGTCCCAGATTAGCCTGCTCAGTCCATACAGGGTTTAATACATGGGCATGAAGTGTTGTCCCAGATTAGCCTGCTCAGTCCATACAGGGTTTAATACATGGGCATGAAGTGTTGTCCCAGATTAGCCTGCTCAGTCCATACAGGGTTTAATACATGGGCATGAAGTGTTGTCCCAGATTAGCCTGCTCAGTCCATACAGGGTTTAATACATGGGCATGAAGTGTTGTCCCAGATTAGCCTGCTCAGTCCATACAGGGTTTAATGCATGGGCATGAAGTGTTGTCCCAGATTAGTCTGTGCAGTCCATACAGGGTTTAATGCATGGGCATCAAGTGTTGTCCCAGATTAATCTGTGCAGTCCATACAGGGTTTAATGCATGGGCATGAAGCGTTGTCCCAGATTAGCCTGCTCAGTCCATACAGGGTTTAATGCATGGGCATGAAGTGTTGTCCCAGATTAGTCTGTGCAGTCCATACAGGGTTTAATGCATGGGCATCAAGTGTTGTCCCAGATTAATCTGTGCAGTCCATACAGGGTTTAATGCATGGGCATGAAGTGTTGTCCCAGATTAGCCTGCTCAGTCCATACAGGGTTTAATGCATGGGCATCAAGTGTTGTCCCAGATTAGCCTGCTCAGTCCATACAGGGTTTAATGCATATGCCTAAAGTGTCATCCCAGATCAGCCTGCTCAGTCCATACAGGGTTTAATGCATATGCCTAAAGTGTCATCCCAGATTAGCCTGCTCAGTCCATACAGGGTTTAATGCATATGCCTAAAGTGTCATCCCAGATTAGCCTGCTCAGTCCATACAGGGTTTAATACATATGCCTAAAGTGTCATCCCAGATTAGCCTGCTCAGTCCATACAGGGTTTAATGCATGGGCATCAAGTGTTGTCCCAGATTAGCCTGCTCAGTCCATACAGGGTTTAATGCATATGCCTAAAGTGTCATCCCAGATTAGCCTGCTCAGTCCATACAGGGTTTAATGCATATGCCTAAAGTGTCATCCCAGATTAGCCTGCTCAGTCCATACAGGGTTTAATACATATGCCTAAAGTGTCATCCCAGATTAGCCTGCTCAGTCCATACAGGGTTTAATGCATGGGCATCAAGTGTTTGTCCCAGATTAGCCTGCTCAGTCCATACAGGGTTTAATGCATGGGCATCAAGTGTTGTCCCAGATTAGCCTGCTCAGTCCATACAGGGTTTAATGCATATGCCTAAAGTGTCATCCCAGATTAGCCTGCTCAGTCCATACAGGGTTTAATGCATATGCCTAAAGTGTCATCCCAGATTAGCCTGCTCAGTCCATACAGGGTTTAATGCATATGCCTAAAGTGTCATCCCAGATTAGCCTGCTCAGTCCATACAGGGTTTAATACATATGCCTAAAGTGTCATCCCAGATTAGCCTGCTCAGTCCATACAGGGTTTAATGCATGGGCATCAAGTGTTGTCCCAGATTAGCCTGCTCAGTCCATACAGGGTTTAATGCATGGGCATCAAGTGTTGTCCCAGATTAGCCTGCTCAGTCCATACAGGGTTTAATGCATATGCCTAAAGTGTCATCCCAGAATTAGCCTGCTCAGTCCATACAGGGTTTAATGCATATGCCTAAAGTGTCATCCCAGATTAGCCTGCTCAGTCCATACAGGGTTTAATGCATGGGCATCAAGTTTTGTCCCAGATTAGCCTGCTCAGTCCATACAGGGTTTAATGCATGGGCATCAAGTTTTGTCCCAGATAATCTGTGCAGGCCACAGGAACAAAACTTCCCGCCTTACTGTATGATAACTTCCTTTCATAAAAAATGCAGTCAAAGGCTGAAAGTGTCATTCCTGATAAGCCTGTGGGACACCATTTTAGACACATGCATATAGCCCAGTTTTCACAGAGCTTGGCTCATATTTTTAAGATCAAATATTTTATATACAAAATCATATTACAACAATCTAACTGGCACAAACTTTCTCATTTCAGGAAGAAGGTCAGAAAATTGTATCAGACTTACTTGCAGACATTGCCCTGTGTCTGTCGGAGGTAGGTCAAATGTATGCATGGGCATTTCTGAAATAGCTTTTCGAGTTGTGAACATTTCACTTCTGATGTAAACTCTATTGAATGTGCTTTATTTGGTAGAAATTCACTTTAAAAAAATTTACAGGGACAAAACACAAGTATTAATATATTGCTGCCCTTTTAAATCAGGGATTTTTATTTCAACTTTTCATTTTGTGAATTATTTTAGATTGTATCAATGTTAATATATTTAAAATCTTTTGCATCATAGTCTCATGGTAATGGTCCATTTACCAGCTTACCTACAAGTAGTATTCATGTTACGCTACATACTTGTTACATACTTGTTACGTGTTTCAGCTAGTTGAAGACTTCAGAAACATGGTTCTTCATTTTTTATTTTGCATCTTCATAAGACAAAACAGATTAATATGCATAAATCATAATCAGACATAGGTTTATGATGTACCAGTTAAACCAGTGTTCTCTGGAAGCACATTCAATCTAGATGCTGGCTACTTTTCCCCAAAGTATCAATTAAAATGGCACAAAAACACCAGTTTAATTGCTTAGTCGGCGGCTACTTTGAAAATGTAACTGGCCACTCAAATTTTCCTTGAGAACACTGGGGATTCACTTTTAAGTTGATTTAGTAGCACCCATAACTATGATTATTCACTTATATTTACTTATACATACTTATATATACATATCATCTTTTGTAACAGAATAATAAATGCTGAATTTTATGTGAGGAACTATTTCTGATTGTATTGAGAACAAGTAATGTTTATTTGAAGTATTTCAGTGCATAGCAAATTAGTCACTGGTTAACTGGTTTTTGTATCTTTGCTGATACCAGTAACCAGATTTAATATAAACATAATCTGAAAGAAATACTGGTTTTTTTTAGTGTAAACCTATTTATTTTAGCTTGATTGCATAGAAAGCGTTCTTTAGATCTCCCCCATAGCCACCAAGTACTGGTTCCCGTCCCCCACCAAGTACTGGTTCCCGTCCCAGGAAACAGACTCGTGAGCTTTCCAAATAAGCCTTAGGTTTTCGATACAAACAAGCTAAAATAATAAGTTTCAACTATTAGTGAAATTCAACATAATGTTATGTTTACATTGCCCCAGATGATTATTTGGGAAATAGGGTTTTCACCCATTGATTTTCAAAAATAGGGTGATTTCATTCTTGAAATAGAGTGAAATGAGTTTTAAAAATGCATACCTTAAAATAATTGCTGCTTTACTTCAGTTGAAGCTGCACCCTTGTATTGATTCAAAAGAACTGTAAACCATCATAATTAACTTTAATACAATGATGTTTCATAGCGTCTTTAATCCTTGAAACTGTCCATAATAAAAACTTTATACTTTATACTTTGTAACTGTCAAACATATCGACTGATATTTTGGCGCAACAATCGCGGACGTCTTTCGACCTCTCTTAGACATTTTTATTTTGCATCATAATAGAAACTGAAAGTACATACGCTTTACAAATATATGCACAATGAGCGACGGATTAAATCAGATTGAAAACTCATGTATGTCGTAAATAATTTGGTCGGACGCTTTATTAAACTATGAAATCTAGTCCACAGAGCGTTTGAATAATTTGACTGTTTTTCTGCTTCATCGACCAGGCGCTTGCTTAATGATGTCGCCACGTTACGATAATAATTCCAATAAGAAAATACCGAAAATGAGCAAAGCATTTTCGATGGAAGCTATTGTATCGTACGCATTAAATTTGACGAATTTGCATAAAAATCAAATTGGTTGTGTTTTCAATACACATGATATTGTATTTCTGTGCGTTTTAAACATTGTTATAGGGGGGAAGACAACGAGACGGAGCTTATCTGGGGCACTGTGTTTATGTTTCAATTGTTTACATATTTTTTGCGTTTGGGATTTGTAATTTTGTGTTACATCCTAAGAATGTATGTAATAATTGAATGGCTTTTTTTCTTGATTTGGAGAAAGGGTCTGGCCTTCTATTTTTGGGAAAAAACTATCTACAAAACTGAGAAAGGGAAAAACATTTTCCCTAAGTAAGCTTGAAATTTGAAGAAAATTGCATCATTTTAAGAAATTATCTTTTTGGAAGGGCCTTTCTTTTTGGGGAAGGGGCTTTTATAAGGCTCTGAAATGGAATCTTTCATACTTGTTGTGTCTTCAATGATTGTATCACCCTCATTTATTGTGTGAAGTTGTATTACACTGACTGGTGGCATTCAACCCATAGATATTGCCATGGGGTAGTTAATATAGTGTCCGCCGAGCACTTGGGAGGTCATGAGTATGATCCCAACTGTAGGAGCGTTTTTTAGATCTCCCCTGGAGACACTAAATACTGGTTCTAGGCACAGGAAACAGACTTGAGCACATTTCAAATAAGCCTTTAGCTTTCTGTGCAATGGAGCTGAAATAAACAGGTTTAAACTAACTCATCAAGACATACAAACACCACAAACAAGGACAGCTAATTGCTATTTAAGTATTTTTACAGGCTGTGATCTTTAACTGTAAAAATGGGTTGTTATATATAGTAGAACCCTGTACAACACCTTGCTTTCCTAAACCCATACATGTATTACATACCAGAGTCATATTCCAGGGATGTTAAGAAATATCTTGCATGTATAATCTTATCATTAAATTATGCCCCATTGGTGCAAAAAGGTACGATGTGCCATCTAATTTCAATGTCACATAGAACCTTTTTGCTACAATGGGGCGATTTGACATTGTATATTACATTGTTAAAATCCAGGAATGTCTGATTCTAGAAATATCTTACATATAATCTTATCATTAAATTTAAAATCAGCTTTTATAATCCATTGTTTATTACATGCTTAAATGTGAGAAACATAGCCCCATATGTGGAGAAAACTTTTTTCATGTATTTTGTTGTTTTAGAAATACAAAATTTGGATTCTTTTACATAATTGTCAATATTGTAAGATATAGAGGATGTTTTTTCATGTCAGTGTAAGATCGTTTGTTATTTCACGAGTGATCATAGAAAATATATTTTCACGAGTGGTGCAGCGATTTAACACTGACATGAACAAATTTTCTGTTTCTTTTATGCCCCTTTTTAAAGCAAATAATTAACATCTGTTTCCCTTTTCGCTGAAAAGATACCCTTTCTCCCGTGGCGTGCCTCAATACAATTCAATACACAAAATGACATCTTTATACCAGCGAAATTCTCCGGTTAAACTCTTTTACAATGTAAATAAACGGTGCAAAAAGCATTAAATAAAAAGAAAATTTGTTGGATTAAATGGAATATCGTTTTAAATTCACTCATGATAATAAAAAGAAATATATAAATCTTGAAGTAAATCTTGATATGATGATCTAAAAATTGAAAAAGTAGTTCAGAAAATTTGTTATTTTCACCGGTGAAAATAACAATTTGTTTATTTTCACTGCTGTTATTTCACTGCAGAAATGTCATATTTTATCATTAGGTATTAAGAAAAGATGTTACTGCTTAATGTCACCATGGGTATATCCTCTATGCAAAACCCCATATTATCAAGACTATCTTACCCAGAAAGAGATTAACCTTAAAGCAAGTGAACAAAAGCAATACTTGTTCAATTGTTGGCCCTTCAACTCTTAAGAAGACATTTATCACGACAGCAGTTAGGTTGTGTTTATTCTCACCAACATTTTATGATAATCATGAGTCACATCCTTGTCTTACTGTTTGATGCATACACTTCAAATTCTGACATAAGTTATAGAGTATTGTTTTAATTTGAAAACAAGGCACTTAAATATTAATTTGTCATAAGCGACTTGACCACTTTTTGTAATTTCAATTTAAACTGTTTACTATTATGGTACATATAAGCTATTTATTTTCAATGAGCCAATAAAAATCCTGTTAGGAAGTATAAATAAGTGTGCTATATACAAATAAGATATTGTTTTCATTGAAATTTTACTTGAATGTTACAGGTGGCATTACGAAGACTAGCCCCTGAGTCGGTGTTGAGCCCAGGGAACATTATCAACACGCTAGCACACTACTACTTCCTGTTCATCGGAAGGTTTTCGCTAACAACACGAGGGGATCGACAAGTAGAGAAGGCGGGAATTTACCAGCAGTATGATAACTTTATTTAATTAATTTACATTTTTAGCACATTTTCCTGCATTTGTTCTTACAGTATGTCTTTTTAGGGAAGATATAGGAGTTTCCTCCGAATTTCTTAGAACTCAGCACCAATGAAATAGGCTTCTGTTAAATAGTACCCTTTTATATCATCATTATGTCTAATCAAACATCTTGACAATTTTTTGTTACATGTTTATTTTCAAGAATACAGATGTTTATGATCTGGAATTATGAAGGATTCAAATAAAATTAACTGTAATTTAGATAGCATAGATGCTTGTGCTTATAATTTGTGCTTTGTTTAAAAATTGTATCATTATGTAAATCTGCCTAAAATGACTTTGTACAAGTTCTGGATATGTCAGTTAAAAACCATGTAGCTGAGGGTTTTCTTCAAGAAGACTTTAATAACAAGCTGTGTTCAAGGAATGTGTAATTCTATGCCTCAATACATAACCAGTTGTTGGTTCGCTCGTTGTGTAGTATATTTTGGTTACAACTAATAAGATTAATATGACAAACTGATGTTATTTGTTGTAAGAACAGATGATGGGTGTAAAACAATTTCAGTTTAAACAAACTTGAACAAATACTTGTTATTGTAAGCATTTAATGCAATGGAGATGGCGCTTATTATCAGACATTATCAGACATTAACAATTCAATGTAAAATTTCCTCTAAATAACAGCAATAAAGTAACCGTTTGTGTTAACCCACCTAGAGATGGTCAGTCATCTTGCTGATGGTTCATCCTTGGCCATATTTATTGAAATGAGCCTCACTTTGGAAAATGAGGCTTATTGCATGTGGGAAAAGCATCTTCTCTGATTCGCCTTTGCAGTCTGCACAGGCTAATCAGGGATGACACTTTCCCCTTAATTCTCATTTAAAAGGAAGTCTCTTCTTAGTGAAAATCAAGTCTAGACAGAGTCTGCACAGGCTTATCTGGGACGACAAAAAATAAAATAAAATCTGGGACGACACTTTATGCACATGCCTTAAGCCCCATTTTCACAGAGGGCGGCTAATTCAGTGTTTGCCTGTTATAGCTTCTTGGACATCATCACATCTGCCCCCCAAGACAGCTATGTGAAGCTGATAGTCTCCAGTCTGAACTATGGGCGCGAGGGCAACTGTCGGGCCATTCTCTCCAAGGCACTGTGTGCTGGCCAGGAGGTAGGCTAGTTTACTAAGAGATAATCATGAAAGCCAAGGTAGACTTTTAACTGTGCAGCTTTTTATACATCCTTTTAAAAATGGGCTTTTTATGGGAAAACCTATGGCTGAAAATTGGGACTCTTCATTGGGCATATTTGTATACAACCCTTGAAAAAGCAGGGCTTTTATTGGGACACCAGTGGGGTTGTCCTGGAAGACAATGTTTATATAGGATTGAGAAACTTGGTTATGATAATTATGGGCATATAATCTGTGCAAGTGGGATAACATTACTGATCACATGAATCACTTCAGAATTGTGGAACTTAAGTTATACAAAATTTGCCAAATTACCCTGTCTGCCCTTTAACTCAACTAGTTTTTATTGTACCATCATCAAACTGGGTCAAACATAAAAATGTTTCTAGGCATGAAATCTCTCTTTTTTATGCCCCCTTTCGAAGAAAAGGGGATTTATAGTTTTCGCACTGTCCGTCTGTCAGTCTGTCTGTAAGTCTGTCACACTTTTTGTGTCCGCTCTCTATTTCAAATAGTTTTCATCCGATCTTCACGAAACTTGGTCAGAAGTTGTATCTAGACAATATCTAGGTCAAGTTCGAATATGGGTAATGCCGGGTCGAAAACTAGGTCACGGGGTCGAAAAACAAATCCAAGGGAAGTAATAAGCTTTAAATGGACATAATTATCTGACCTGCCAAATTATATATATTTTTTAAATAAATCAAAGCGGCTCAGTAGGCGGCATACTTCAAGATCTAAGGTCAAAAATACAAATCCAAGGGAAGTAATAAGCTCTAAAGGGAGATAATTATTCAATATTGAACATAGCAACTTGATATTTGGCATGCATGTGTATCTCATAGAGCTGCACATTGTGAGTGGTGAATCTACAGTCACAGTAGTAGCTTTTAATTATTTGCTACTAAAAAAAGAGATTTGTTAGAGTAATTTATATTATTATTAATCTCATATTTATGCCCCCCTTCGAAGAAGAGGGGGTATATTGCTTTGCTCATGTCGGTCTGTCGGTCGGTCCGTCCACC